>NC_090259.1:43345480-43395480 GCF_037325665.1 Littorina saxatilis
GCATTCACATCGACCAGCAGATCGCAGCCATTTCGGCGCATATCCTACTTTTCACGGCCTATTATTCCAAGTCACACGGGTATTTTGGTGGACATTTTTTATCTATGCCTATACAATTTTGCCAGGAAAGACCCTTTTGTCAATCGTGGGATCTTTAACGTGCACACCCCAATGTAGTGTACACGAAGGGGAGTCTTAAAATAGAGGAAAATTTACAGAGGTTATGAACAGAAAGTTTGAGAAAAGAGAGTCTTAAAAGGGAGGAAGTTTTATATAAATTGTGGTGGGTTTTTTTAAATGAGGGTTTCACTGTACTAAGCTGTCTGCTTCTTGCAGTGACACTGTGTTCTATGAAAGTCTGACTACAAATGGGCAGTTCTGGTGAGGTTATGCCCCCTCTTTCTTTCGGCTGGTAACTGGCGCCACCTCGCGACAAGATCACACGAGAAAGGGGAAAAAAATTGCATTGGTCCCAAATAGCATATTGGTTTGGTAACAGTTCGTGTGTAAGTCGTGCATTTTATACGGTAAACAGACAATGGTCAGTTCTGGTGAGGTTATGCCCCTTCTTTCTTTTGGCTGGTAACTGGCGCCACCTCGCGGCAAGATCACAGGAGTTATCACCCCAGAAGCGCTCATTGTCATAACGAACTATAGTATAAAATCCAAGACAGACTTCTTTTGTTCTAAAATCTACCTAGCTTGCCTTTGAAGCAAAAGGACAAACAAGTAACAATATATTGAACAGAAAATGAACTTAGCTCAGGTAGGTGTCTGTCATTAATAATCTATATTAGGTTGAGTGATAACACATTTTACCACAAAACCCTCTGTTACAGTTCAAACACTTGAACCTGGCAAGTAATGAACAGATGTTTATATGCAGTTTGTTAAAACTGACTGTGTGCATCTTTTGAAAGTCCCAAACAGTCTAAAGTTTGAGCTTTGAAGATAAATATGTGAGTCTCTTTGCATTAAATTTATTTAAAGGCCTATGCAGCTGTTTTCTCCTCTGGGCACAGTCTTCTTAGGAAGTCTCCTGCTGTTGTTGGGCAGAATAAACAAAACTTTCAGTGCTCGCTCCCGCCAGGAAAAAAGAAAGGTGGGGGGGGGGGGGGGGGGGGGGTAGGACCATACACATAAAAGCCTACGTGCAAAATAAGAATGAGTGCAGGTGAGAGTTAACGCGCGATAACACCGAAGAAGAAGAAGTGGTTGCTTAAAACATAAAAAAGCTTTACCTGCCAAAGAACAGCTTTGAATGGTTGTTTGCATGCACAAAAGTTGATCAAAATGGACAAAGGGATGGGAAAGTTTTTTGAAGTTCAGTGTTGACAAATTCGATGATGTGGCCAGAATCTTCTTCTTCTTCTTTGTTCATGGGCTGAAACTCTCACGTTCACTCATGTTTTTTGCATTAGTGGATTTTTATGTGTAGGCCCGACCGTTCAGGCAGCATACGTTGATTTCGTGGGGTTTCCAGAATAATTGTAATAACACCCACCAGTGACAGACCTAGCACTAAGCGCTTGCTCCTCTTCTGCCTTCAGATCACCCAAAATTAATTCAGCAACTGTTGGTGGCCTTCCACTTTAACTGGAATCAAAGCTAATTCAATTATCAGTCAAATGAAGTCGGCAACTTTTGACAAAGTTTAGAATGTGGTGAGAACGAGGGCAACTAGTGGTGAAAAGGTTGATTTCTAACAAGACGTACCAAGCACTTGTGCCTCGTCCACCTTCCCATCACACGCAGACAAGACCAAATTTCATCACTGAAATCAACTCAGAAACTCTTTGCAGCCTTCCACTTTTAAGCGGAATCAAAAGTAATTCAGTTATCAGTCAAATTAAGTCACTGTCAGCAACTCTTGACAGTCTTGTGCTGTATGTCAGATCAAAACGAATTTGATTGATGTGCTGAATAACTTTGCAACTCCAAACTTTTGTCATCTATGCCTGTTGATAGCAATGCACTTCAATCCACAGCAAAACCAATCTGATGATCAGTCAAATCAAGTCAGCAACTCTTGGCAGATTCGTGCTTAGTTTAAACTGGATCAAAACTATTTTGATTCATCAGTAGATTAACTTTGCAACTACTAACTTTTGTCATCTGCATCTGTTGGGTAGCATTGCACTTAAAGTCGGATCAAAACAAAACTAATTCGATCAATTAGTAGATGAACTTGGCAACTCCCAACTTTTGTAATGAAGGCCAGCACGCTATCTGCACATTGTCTGGTGGGCGCACGCTGTGCCGGTACAGTGAAACCCCCTTTTAAGATCCCCCAATTTAAGACCCCCAATTTAAGACCTTCCTTTTTCAGATTTTCTGTTCATAACCTCTGCAAATTTACCCCCATTTTAAGATTTTTTAAGACCTCATTTTCTCAGATTTTTGGAAGTCTTAAAAGGGGGGTCAATTTACAGAGGTTGTGAACAGAAAATCTGAAAAAGCAAGGTCTTAAAAGGGAGGGTGGGTGGGGGGTCTTTTTTCTCAGATTTTTTGAAGTCTTAAAAGGGGGTTCCACTGTACATGCCTGACTATTGATTGGCACAGCGGGAGTTTAGTGTTCACACCGGCCGGCAACGTGTGTGGCACTGGGGCCATCAATATCTATCTCCGCTATCCCCCTTTCTTCTCCCGGCTGGGGGATCTGGTTCAGCCTTTCCTCTTCGAGTGGGGGCCGGGCTCACAAGCTGTGCTCGTCTTGTTTTCAAAATACGATCATTTGGGGCCGCAGTGAAATTTGTGCTGATGATGCTGTTGTGTGTAAGTGAGATGTTGTGTTGGGTAGTAAGTAGTCGACCGCTTCAAGTGTTTTGGTGTTGGTGGTTCTTGCAGTAGTGAAGAGTGCCTTGCAGCGAGAGTTTACCGTTGTGAAGTGAAAATTGACCGAGTGTCTCATACACGTAAAATTCCACTCGTGCAAAAAACACGAGTGTACATGGGAGTTTCAGCCCACGAACGCAGAAGAAGAAGATCGAGTGATTTCTGTTTGGGAAAAAATCTGTGCTTCCAGTTCTACCTCTTTTCTTCCTTCTGGACTGGGTGGCCGAGTGGTAACGCACTTGCGCTCGGAAGCGAGAGGTTGCGAGTTCGACCCTGGGTCAGGGCGTTAGCAATTTTCTTCCCCCTTTCCTAACATAGGTGGTGGGTTCAAGTGCTAGTCTTTGGATGAGACGAAAAACCGAGGTCCCTTTGTGTACACTACATTGGGGTGTGCACGTTAAAGATCCCACGATTGACAAAAGGGTCTTTCCTGGCAAAATTGTATAGGCATAGATAAAAATGTCCACCAAAATACCCGTGGAATAATAAGCCGTGAAAAGTAGGATATGCGCCGAAATGGCTGCGATCTGCTGGCCGATGTGAATGCGTGATGTATTGTGTAAAAAAAATTCCATCTCACACGGCATAAATAAATCCCTGCGTCTGGATTATGTGCGCTATATAAATTGCATAAAAAAAAATTTTTTTTTTAAATCCCTGCGCTTAGAACTGTACCCACGGAATACGCGCGATATAAGCCTCATATTGATTGATTGATTGATTGAAAGGCTTTGCAGCGAGACTTACTGTTGTGAAGTGAAAATTGACCCAATGATCTCTGTTGGGGGAAACAATCTTTGCTTCTTCCTCTTTTTTTCCTTGAAAGACGGAGTACAGCTACGTTAATGGCGGGGTGATTGCAAAGCAGTTGCACATATAATCTTGCCGTTTGGATGACGAAGACACATTCTCTGTACCAAGTAGCCCTGCAAGTGTTACGGCCATCCTTATTTGAGCCCCAAGTTGACTTCCTGAGTGATGACTTTGCTAAGTCTTTTTACAAAAATGTCAGTGCCAAAGCTTCGTGGAGTGAGCTTTATGAAGTAGACTTAACAAAGTGGACTTTGCCGAATTAATATCGGGCTGTAGGCGCCGCCGATGCACACAGTAACAACAGCCTTTGTTCTTTGGTTTATAAACTGAGTCCATGAGACTGCAAGATGAATATCACCGGGTTCTTCTGTTTCTCCTTGCGACCTTGAATTTGCTTTATGGTGTGTTGGGAAGACTCTGCTGAAGAGTCTGTGTTGTTGCAGTTTTTTCCCCAAAGATATCCAGGTCAGATTCCACAAGAAACATCAGTTGTGAAAAGAACAAAGGAAAGAGCTGGTTTTTTTCTGCCATTCAACAAATTCCGTTTCAAACCAGTCTTTTGCTGATGATACCCAGTTGTATAAGCCTAGTTCCCCCGCTGAGACATGCCGCCATCCAGACCATTCAGACCTGTATCTTAGATGTTAAGTCATGGATGGTAGAAAATAAGTTAAAACTAAATGATGATAAGACAGAGGCACTTCTGTGCATGAAAAAGTCCACTAAGTTCCCAAATTCTCAACCTTCGTCTGTCCAAGTAGGCAATACCGACATCTCTTTCTCTTCTTCAGCTAGAAACCTCGGCTTCACCATCTCCTCAGACATGACACTCAACAAGCACATCTCCAACATCTGTAGGTCCGCATACTTTGAACTCCGCAAGATCGCAACCATCCGCCATACTCTGTCCGTTCAAACTACAAACACTCTAGTCTGCTCTCTTGTTCTTTCTAAACTTGACTACTGTAACTCTCTTCTCTCTGGCTGTCCACTCTACCTCCTGCACAAACTACAGAAAGTTCAAAATTCTGCAGCACGCCTGATCCTCAAAGCACGAAAAAAAGATCATGTCACACCACTTCGCCGCACACTCCACTGGTTACCCATCCAAGCCCGCATTGAATACAAACTGTCCACTCTCTGCTTTCACTTCTTCTCTGCCTCGTCTCCTGCTTATTTCTCTGAACTTCTCACTGTATACACTCCTGCTAGACAACTCCGCTCCTCTTCTGATAGCCGCACCCTAGTCATCCCACACACAAAATCAAAAGCATATGGACAACGCACTTTTGCATTTTGCGCATCTACTCAATGGAACTCTCTCCCCTCTCACATTCGCCACTCTCAGTCAGTACAGTCATTCAAGCGAGCACTCAAAACTCACCTCTTCCTGAAACACAACTCCTAAAGTCGCAACATTTTGCCATCCTGTTCTGTAACGGTTCCATCTCTATTCAGCTTGTTATTTTTGTCTTTTGTTTTAAATTATTATAAATATAATTTTTCACTGCAGTAGTCCTTTAACTTTAACCCTTAGCTGTAGGCTAGATATGCACAAGTCATGTCGGTGCCACATAATGCTGACACACATGTTCCTGTGCATAGTTTATGGATAACGTGTAGTTGGGAAGTTAAGAGTAGAAATAATTAGTATTTAGTGTAGGAGGAGGGTTGGGGGTGGGTAGGGAGGGGGTGGGTATGGTTTACTTTGAGCAGGTCGGTTTCAGTTTTAATAAACAATTTTAGAGAATTGTGTATCTTATATTTGAGTCTTTCGTGTTTTAGACATTGATGCATTTAATAGTTTTAACGAGTTGCCTTTTGTTTTATCATTCTGGTGTTTATCTAGATGTGCTGTGTATCTTATAAGAAGTTCTTAAAAGTTCGAAGTTATTTTAGCATATAGGTTTTTTTATGGTCTTAACAGTTAAACATGTATTACGTTATCATTAAGATTCATGCTTTGTTAGCACTAAGCAGTTGTTTTAATCAGTCTGGTTTTCTCTTGTTTTCATCTTATGAACATTCTAAATGTTAGACTAACTTATTGTCTTGTGCAGAATAACAACTGTGTGAATGGTGCTATACTGAATGAAAGAGTGTGACATGAAGTTCTTGTACATCATTGTAAAGAGTGTGAATGACGTTTTAGTTTAGATGTCAAGCGCTTAGAGCAAGCCTTTTTAACGAAAGTTTTTGATTTAGCGCTATATAAATGTTATTATTATTATTATTATTATTATTAAATACGATAAAAGCTTTTCATAATTCAGTTCCTTAAGCGACACACTACATCTTGCCTGTCTTGGGAAGGCAAGGCAAGGCTATGGTTTATTTCATAAAATCTCATGGGGGTACATGAATAACAGATTTTAAAAAAATAATAATACCAATAATATAAGGAAAGAAACGCAAAATTACAAATGAAATTGGTCTGATGTAATAAATGCAAGAGTGCAAAGGCTTGAGATCGATATTTTCAACTTGTTCTCTCCATTTCCTTTGCAGCAAGCCCTGTCCAACTTTGACTTCTTGCCCGAAGAGCTCATCACACCAGAGTCCTCCTTCGTTGACCTGGATGAGCCGAGGGTCAAGGCTACGGAGCCCACCCCGACCCCCCGGACCACCCACAGTTTTGAAAAAGAGGCGCCCAACAGTCAGCGGCCGAAAACACCGCCTCTTCCGTCCGCACCGCCCCCCAAGTTACCCTCAGCACCACCACCACCGTCGGAGAAAACGCGGCCTGCTCCACCACCACCAACCTCGTCAGATTCTCTGTGAGTTGCTTTGGTTGGATTCTTCCTTGGTTTTGGGGTTTGTGTGTGTGTGTGTGTGTGCATGTCATTGGTGTTTACTGGGATCGTGTGCAGTGATTGTGTATGGTTGATTGATACTGTAGTGTGCGAGACATGAATGTGAATATATTGATGGATGAAATCTTCAAACAAATAGACTGCCAACGTTCCAAAATTCAGAATAAAAATTTAAAAAAGCAAGGTATGTTGCTGGAATGTTTAATTGTGACCAAAAAATCAGTGACCGTAACGTTTTGTTTTGTCACAATTAAACATTCCTAACGCATTTCTTGCTTGTTTTTTGTTTTTGATTTATGGATGATTGTGTGTGTTCATGTGTGCATGCGTGCGTGTGTGTGGTTTTTTTTTTGGGGGGGGGGGGTTGGGTTGGGTAAGGGGGTTTACAGTAAGCATGATGGCTTTCGGATGAGACGAAAAACCGAGGTCCCTTAGTGTACACTACATTGGGGTGTGCACGTTAAAGATCCCACGATTGACAAAAGGGTCTTTCCTGGCAAAATTGTATAGGCATAGATAAAAATGTCCACCAAAATACCCGTGTGACTTGGAATAATAGGCCGTGAAAAGTAGGATATGCGCCAAAATGGCTGCGATCTGCTGGCCGATGTGAATGCGTGATGTATTGTGTAAAAAAAATTCCATCTCACACGGCATAAATAAATCCCTGCGCCTTGAATATGATTGTGCGCGATATAAATTGCATAAAAATAAAAAAATACCTGCGCTTAGAACTGTACCCACGGAATACGCGCGATATAAGCCTCATATTGATTGATTGATTGATTTTGTGGTATGTAGTGACATGTCACTGTAATGTAACAATTTGTGAAAAAAAGCTCAATGTTGTTTCTGAGGTTTCACTGTGTGAAGTGAAATAAAGCGATGACATCTACCGTATTTTCCGGGTGACAAGGCGCTACAGCGCATAAGGCGCACCCCCTTCTTTTTAACAAAAATTGTAATCCAGTCACCCATTGGACGCAGGGGGCCGATAGGGCGCACCAAAATGACCCATGAGAGGTGGTTCCCCTGTCATATCTGAGAGAGGAAACACTTCCTGCACAGGGGTCAGTGACCGGTCAGTGACCGACTTTAACTGGGGGAAAATATGTGTGCTCTGTGTGTGCGGCCAGATCAAAAGCATTGTGATAGCTGGGTGGCCTTGTTTATAGACACGACCTTCTTCCCAGGGGTCAATGACCCAGTTTTTGCCATGAGAGGTGGTTCCCCTGTCATATCTGAGAGAGGAAACACTTCCTGCACCGGGGTCAGTGACCGGTCAGTGACCGAGTTTAACAGAGTGGAAATCTGTGTGTGCGGCCAGATCAAAGGCAGGGCAGTACCTAGTAGCTGAAACATGCATTATCACAAGTTGTTTGACTGGTACTCAGGCGGTCTCTTTGATTTTTTTCGTATTTCATACACGGATTAGGCGCTTCGTTATACAAGACGCAGGGGTCGAACTCGAGGAAAAAAGTCGCGCTTTATGACCCGGAAAGTACGGTAAATGTTTACCTTTCCTGACTTGCCTTTGTGCTGCGGTGTGTTACAGATTTGCAGGCCAGCCATGCTCAATGGATGACTTCAGACCCATCAGTGTTCTAGGAAGAGGTCACTTTGGAAAGGTCAGTTTGTTTTCTCCGCTTTGTATTGTCCTGTATTTTTCACCTGACACAATCTTTTTTCTTTTTTTCTCAAAACACAATTTTTGTTGTATACTTTTAAAGCCAGGTGCTTCTGTGTCTGCAGGCAGTGTGTATGATGATGATGATGATGATGATGATGATGATGATGATGATGATGATGATGATGATGATGGAACTTTATTTTACAAGGATAGAGGTTTAAAGCTACGCCTTTTCTTCCAACCTGTCCTTACATCCAACATTTCTATTAGGCCAAAAAAAAAATAGGTCTGTTTACGGTAACCCGACCGACCCTAGTTTTTAGGCCCGACCCTAATATTTTTTTTGGATCATCTGAAGAAAAAAAAAGCATCCAAAATAGAGCTGTTTGCGCTCAAACAGCAGACGACAGAAGGGAGGTAAGCTCAAAGTACTGTTTACAGTTATGTTGGGCAAAAACAGGGATTGATGAGTAGAAATGAACTGTGAAACATAGAGAGGGGAGAAAAAAAAATGGGAAAAAAAATGGGGAAAAAAGCCGACCTGCCGACCCTATTTTTTCACCCTATGTTACCGTAAACAGACCTTTTTTTTTTTTTTTTTCCTTTAAAAGGATAAGCAAGTGGAATAAACAAACAAGCAAACAAACAATGAAACAAGAATAAAGCAAAGAAACCAACAGCTAGAAAACTAGTGACAGTGTCCCTTCCCTGTCATCCCCTCCTGTACACGTACAGACCCCTTCATGTTCTTTCCTCACGGAGAGCGGAGAGCGCACACACAAAAGTAAGATTACACAGACCTGTTTTCTAGGGTTGCTGACAGTACTTTCAAAAGTTTTCCAAACTGGTCTACAACCTATTCTCTGTGATCTTGCAGGTGTTGTTCACCAGTACAAAAAGACCCGAGTACTTTGTTGTTTGAACTCGTATCTGTGGTGTTAGCACGTGTTGTTAACGCAGTACAAAAAGACCGAGTACTTTGTTGTTTGAACTCGATCTGTGGTGTTTGCAGGTGTTGTTAACGCAGTACAAAAGGACCAAGTACTCTATCTGTGGTGTTTGTGTTCTTAACGCAGTACAAAAAGACCGAGTACTTTGTTGTTTGAACTCTTTCTGTGGTGTTCGCAGGTGTTAACGCAGTACAAAAAGACCGAGTACTTTGTTGTTTGAACTCTATCTGTGGTGTTCGCAGGTGTTGTTAACACAGTACAAAAAGACCGAGTACTTTGTTGTTTGAACTCTTTCTGTGGTGTTCGCAGGTGTTGTTAATGCAGTACAAAAAGACCAAGTACTTTGTTGTTTGAACTCTTTTTGTGGTGTTCGCAGATGTTATTAACGCAGTACAAAAAGACCGAGAACTTTGTTGTTTGAACTCTTTCTGTGGTGTTCGCAGGTGTTGTTAACGCAGTACAAAAAGACCGAGTACTTTGTTGTTTGAACTCTTTCTGTGGTGTTCGCAGGTGTTGTTAACGCAGTACAAAAAGACCGAGTACTTTGTTGTTTGAACTCTATCTGTGTTTTTAACTCTCTCTGTGGTGCTTGCAGGTGTTGTTTGTTAACCAGTAGAAAAAGACTGAGTGCTTTGTTGTTTGTAACTCTATATTTGTTGTTTTTAACTCTATCTGTATTTTAACTGTATGTGTGGTGTTCACAGGTGTTGTTAACGCAGTTCAAAAAGACCAACGAATACTTTGCCATCAAGGCGCTGAAGAAAGGGGACATCATCGCGCGAGACGAGGTGGAGAGCTTGATGTCGGAGAAACGGATCTTTGAGGTGATCAACACCATGCGGCATCCCTTCCTCGTCAACCTCTTCGCCTGCTTCCAAACGGCGGTCAGTACAAAAAAGACGAACTCTTGAAATAACTTGGGTTTATACGGGTTGTGAAAGAGTGAATACCCTTGCTTTTAGTGAGGCAAGCTTTCTACCTTGTCCACACGTTTCAGACACACCCCTCGCCTGTAACTGGCCTGTAATGTCTCATGGGAAAGTTTGACTCACTAAAACCACGAGTATTCATGCTTTCACGACCCATACAAACCCGAGTTATTTCCGAGCTAGTCTATTAAAAAAAATACCTCTTGTTCTTGTTAGAGTGATACATCGTGAAAAAGAAGAGTTGTGCGTATGTTTGTGGAAGTGAGTGTGTATGTGTTTGTGTGTCTCTGTCTGTTTTCAATATTTGAAAAAAGTGATAATTTACTGTGTGTGATTTTGGTCTGACAGGAACACGTGTGTTTTGTGATGGAGTATGCTTGTGGCGGCTGCCTGATGATTTATATTTAGTGTGTTTTTCAGTGTGTGTGATTTTGGTGTGACAGGAACACGTGTGTTTTGTGATGGAGTATGCGTGTGGCGGCGACCTGATGATGCACATTCACAGCGACGTCTTCACGGAAACCCGCACCATCTTCTACGCAGGCTGTGTGGTGTTAGGGCTGCAGTATCTGCATGAAAACAAGATCGTTTACAGGTGAGTGAACACAGAATGACACAGAGTTATAGTTATGCAACAGTTACTGTAAAAAACTAATGTTTTTACCTGCACTTCGTGACGGGTACTATGGCAATACACTGTGAAATAGTGAAGAATGGATAATAGTAATATTTTTTATTGCTGAATGTTAACATTTTAGTTTAAAAGTGAAACAGCTAGAAACCCATACCTTGATGGTGCATAAACATATAAATAATTTCACTTTCGGCAAAACCTCAAAAGATGACTTTCATATTGGCACACACTTCCTCAACATGGATTAAATGCATACAAGTCATCAGCCCGGGCTGTAACCTATACATATGGCTTTCTTTGTATACTGCAATATTATATGTGCAGAAAGAATGAAGTAGAAAATATGGCTTTCTTGAATTGTATGCTGCAAGATTATACGTTGCAGAAGGAATGGAGTAAAAAAGGCTATCTCCCTATTTAGCCCCCTGTGAGATTTGTTGTCACAGTGGATGAGACTCAAAATGTTCACTCTTCTTTCTATGTGTGACGACACTTCCATAGGACTAATAGGTAATGTTTGGAAATAACGGGTTGTCATAGAGTGGACACTCCTGCTTTTAATGAGTCAATCTTTCCCACGTGACATTGTAGGACAGTCACTAGTGTGGGGTGTCTGAAACATGTGAGCAAAGAGCACGTGTGGAAAGTTTGCCTCACTAAAAGCAAGAGTAGTCACTCTTTCACAACCCATACAAGCCTGACAGAGTTACATCCACAGTTTTTCTATTCTGGAGAAAGTCTTAGACAGAGCTATTTCCAGAGAAGTTCTATTCTGGAGAAAGTCTTAGACAGAGCTATTTCCAGAGAAGTTCTATTCTGGAGAAAGCCTTAGACAGAGCTATTTCCAGAGAAGTTCTATTCTGGAGAAAGTCTTAGACAGAGCTATTTCCAGAGAAGTTCTATTCTGGAGAAAGTCTTAGACAGAGCTATTTCCAGAGAAGTTCTATTCTGGAGAAAGTCTTAGACAGAGCTATTTCCAGAGAAGTTCTATTCTGGAGAAAGCCTTAGACAGTTATTTCCAGAGGTTTTTTTTATAGCCCAGAAAAAGCTAACATGGTTGTTTTTTCCAACAGAGACTTGAAGCTGGACAACTTGCTACTGGACGCGGAAGGTTACCTGAAAATCGCTGACTTTGGGCTGTGCAAAGAGTGCATGGGGTACGGGGATCGAACCAGTACGTTCTGCGGCACCCCGGAGTTCTTGGCCCCAGAAGTGCTGACGGAGACGTCGTACACACGCGCCGTCGACTGGTGGGGCCTGGGCGTCCTCATCTATGAGATGTTGGTCGGAGAGGTCAGTGGATTCTACATCTTTCTATGCTTTTGTGTTATAGAAGGGGGGGGGGGGGGAGTGAGGGGTGTTGATTTGTCTCCCTTTGTAGGGTGTGTTTAGTCTGTCAATCCTGCATCTGCTGTTGTGTCATAGAAAAGAGGTTGGGGGGGGGGGGGGATGGGTGCTGTTGATTTGTCTCCCTTTGTAGGGTGTGTTTAGAGAGAAAAATCTTGCTGCAGGCAAGTAAGTAGACTACAGTTTCTGGGTAGGGGCTGAGTGGTGCTTCATAAAATGTTGCTATTTGTTTCTTAAAGAGCTGTGTTCAGGAAGAGAAACATTGTGTGTGTGTGTGTGTGTGTGTGTGTGTGTGTGTGTGTGTGTGTGTTGATTAAGAATCAGAGGTCTCAGTGCAGACTGAGGAACAGACAAACAAATAGACAGACAGAGTTAAACCTATGGGGTGTACAAATGAAATACTTGCAATTGTGATTTGTGTTACAGTCTCCATTCCCAGGCGACGACGAAGAGGAGGTGTTCGACAGCATCGTTAACGAAGAAGTCCGTTACCCACGATACCTCTCCACAGAAGCCATCGCTATCATGAGACGGGTAAGGAAGATGAGAATGCCTTCGCTAGCCCTTTTCTCTTTATAGGGCTGATGATGTAAGGGTCAGTGCATAATTGTCTGTATAGTGTAAGAAATTAGCATCAGCTGAACTCGATCCTTCTTTGAAGTCAGGTATCTCAACTGATTTTGTAATGAAGATATTAGGGTGGTATGGTAACAGAGGCAGATTTTGCAATGAAAATATTAGGGTGGTATGGTAACAGAGGCAGATTGTGGGTTTTATGCTTCGACAATCATGATTAAATAACTTGTGTAAGATGCTGTTTTATTCTCTGTGACATAATACATTTTTTATTTAATACATAAAATAATTTAGGACTGGATGTTTTGTTTTTTTGGTTAATTTATCATTAGTTTAGATCACAGAGTTGCTTCCTTTGGTTTCACACCTATTGTAGAAAAGGAACAGAACAGAAATTGTTCTTATTTTAGTTATATTCTGCAGGTGATGTGTCAAATACAAACTTTCATGCATTTGCAGACCTGTTTACCCTTACGATTTTGGCGTAATTTATTACGATTTTCTGCAAAAAATACGCCATTCCGCTATCCGTGTCAAGACTACGATTTTTATAAATTAAAAAAATGTATAAAAAAAATTTTTTTTTTATTTTTTTTTTTTTTTTAACAATGAATTCACATGTTTGGCATTGTTTTTTCAATGGCAAAATGGGGTGAAAAAGCACAGGACTGACCAGAGATCATGTCTGATAAGACGCTGGAGAGCCTTATTCTAGTGGTGAAGTCTCGCCCTCACTCATTCGGCAAGCGCAAGTACAGTAGAGAAGCGCTTGATACACTGAAAAAGGCCTACTACGAGCAAAAGAAAAAGAATCAGCGATGCATGTGCTTTTGATGTGATCTTCGTTGAAATTATGATGACTACAAAAACTGACTGATGTGTTTTGTTTGTGAATGATGGATATATATGTGCATGATTGCGTTTCGCAGACACAGTTGTCATGTGCGTTGTAATTGGCGACGAATGCTGGATGATTACTATTTTTGTGCCAGGATTACTATTTTTGGGGCTGAGCATTACTCCAAAACACTTATGGGGGTAAACAGGTCTGCATTTGATCCTTTTCTTTCTTGCATTTTAAATCAGACTGTTACATTTCCATTTTTATTCATTCTCACCTTTTTCAAAAGGCCTCAACCTTCTTTAGTGTCACCTCAACCTTCTTTAGTGTGACCTTCAAATTCTTTTGAGTGACCTAGCTGTTTCTGACTAGGCTAATTATTGTAAATGACATTCGTTTTCTTCTGACCTTGACCTGACTGCTATGAGTAACTTGACCTGGGCTTTTCTGACCTTGACCTAGTTCTGACTGACCTTGTTTTATCTCCCACAATTCCGAGAGGAATGGGTCACGTGAGATAGAACGCGGGAATACGTCACTGAACGAATGGTTTCCGTCCTGTGAAGACGTGTTGGTGCACTGTCTCTCTTGCTTTGCTTTCATTTTCCTCTAACCTTTCTCTGTACAAGTTTTAGTTGTAGGTTAGTTGAAGTGTATTGACTATTTTGATTGTTTATCATTGTGTCAACTTGCAAGGTAAGGAAACAGTTTGGAGTTTTCGGTGTTTGTTGGTTTTTTGAACCGGGAACTTGTTGTTTCGCGTATGAATTTTATTCGTCGAAGCTAACACATGGAAATGTTAGGCGTCAGTCGGCGCGTTCATTGTTTTTGCAGGTGTGACCTACTATATTTGAGTCAGTTGGGATCGTTACTTGTTTTTGCACGTGTGACCTAAGGTCAGTCGGAATTGTGACTTGTTTTGGTAGGATGACATATTATTTTGGCTACGGAAATGAAGTACACGTTTGCTGACACAGTCAGTCACGATTTGCTGACATAGTCAGTCACGATTTGCTGAAGCAGCCTCTTTGTTTTTTCAGCAGCTGTCTCGATTACAGCAATTACTATCGCCTGAGGCGAACTATGGGCCACAGAAGGTCCGCTGTGCTAAGGCTGGGCACTAGTCCATTGAAGATTTGAAAATCTTTGCAGTGGATTTTAAATTGTTTTCATACTGTAACGGGTGCGCTTGCTCGTCCCCAGGAATCAATATAACTTTTTCGTGTGGTTTTTGTTCGGAATATGGCGGACTCGGGAGGTGGTGAATGTGCTGCTGGCGGGAAGAAAACCGGCAAGAAACCGGCGAAAGCACAACCTTCTGAAGTGATACCGTCAGAAAAGACGGGAGTTGATCAGTCTCTTTCAATAGAGAAGAGCTCGTCTGGCCCACGTGATTGTGAAGTTACTCTGAAAATGGACAAAATTTTGGAGACAATGACTGCCTTGTCTGGCAGACTATCTGATTTGGAGAAAGTTGGTAAGCTTAATGCGACGCCTGTTGCTTCAACATCGCGTGGAACCGAGTCGCATGGAACCGAAAGCAGTTCGGCGCAAGAGTCGCAAGCGGATGGAGAAGACGGTGCTTCGGTTAGATTTGCTCATGAGCAGTTCGAAAATGAGTTTGATTCGGCTGAAGACACGGATGTTGCTTCGGACAATGATTTTGACGCAGGCATAGTAGTGGATACAGTTGGCGAGGGGATTCATCCATCTCTGGCAGATCGTTTTGAAGAAGGACTTCTTCTTCCATCAGATCGGGCACGTGTGCGAGACACTCTTCAGAACTATCCGCGGCCCAAAAATGTCACGTCGCTTCGAACGCCGACTCTCAATCGTGAATTAGATGGCAAACTGTTAGACAAGTTTGCAAAGAAAAGAGACTCGAACCTGTCCTTTGTTCAGGAACAAGTAGGTTGTACGCTGAAAATTATCGCTCAGCTTATGTCCGACCTCAAAGAAAAACCAGCAAGTCGGAAGTTGAGTGAGCGTGACAGCTTTAGCAAACTGGCCGATGCGGCTCGACTTCTTATGGCTTCACACAAGGACCTGTCACAAGTGCGGCGCGAAGCACTCAGGCCGACACTTAGCCAAGACTGCAGGGCCTTATGCAATGCGCAGCTAAATTTCAAACTGACGTCTAACGAGTTTTTGTTTGGGGAGGATCTAGCGAAAAGGGTCGACGATGCAGTGAAGAACAGGAAATTATCATCCACACTGTCACAGCCCCTTTCAAAAAACGCCACCAGAGGTCGTCAGTTCTACCAAGGGCGACCTCGACAACAGTTTCAGCAGAGACAACAGTACCAGCAGAGAAGAGGTGTCTCCAACCGACAGACAGGACACAAATTCTCTCCCAAGTTCCACTCCCAACAGAGCGGGATTCCCTCCAAGAAAACAAAACGGGATTAGAATCTAATATTTGTGCGCCAGCGGTTTCTATTTTTAGGGAACAGGTCAGTTCAAAATTTGTGAATACTCCTCAGAACTTTCATAGTGGAAAAGTTGCTGATCATTTGAATAGTTGGAGACAGTTAACCTCTGATAGATGGATCCTTCAGCAAGTCGCAGGAATTGAAATTGAATTTATGATCACTGGTGAACACATTCCAGACAGGAAAGAAATTAGATTTTCTTCTTCCGAGGATGAGCTAGTGGCTAATGAGGTAGCGAAGTTAGTGGAGAAACAGATTGTTCAAGAGGTGGATCAACGGCCAGATCAACTTTTATCCAGTATTTTCTTGCGTCAGAAAAAAGATGGTAGTCAAAGGGTGATTTTAAACCTAAAAAATTTGAATCAGACAATTGAAAAGATTCACTTCAAGATGGATACATTAAAAAACGCAGTGTCATTAATGAAAAAAGATTGCTTTTTTGCCTCAGTTGATCTAAAAGATGCATATTTCTCCATACGCATCGCTCCCAAGTTCAGAAAATATTTCAGATTTCAGTTTCATGGCAAAACTTTTGAGTTCCTGGCTCTTCCACAGGGATATCGTGATTCTCCCCGCATTTTCACGAAACTACTAAAGCCTGTATTGGCCCACTTACGTTTATCTGGCCATACCCTTCTGATATACATTGATGATACCCTTTTGCAAGGAGACACTTTTGAAGAATGCCAGGCAGCAGTGTTAGATACATGTGCTTTGTTGGATCGTTTGGGCTTTACTGTGCATCCTGTAAAGTCAGTATTTACACCTACTCAATGCATTGAGTTTTTAGGGTTTCAGCTTGATTCTCAGAACATGTTAGTTTCTCTGACCCCCCGGACAGTTGATAAAATTCGTACTAAGTGCGCTGATTTGGCTGGAAGAAAGAAATGTACAATTAGGCAGTTGGCTGAAGTTATCGGATATTTAGTGGCTGCCCAACCGGGTGTTTGGGTTGCACCTCTCTTTTTTAAACGATTAGAGATCGCAAAAAATGAAGCCCTTGCTGTTAGGAAAGGTGACTTTGATGCAGAACTTGTGGTTTCAGAACAAGTTCGTTCAGACCTTCTCTGGTGGATTGATAATGTAAAGCAATATCCTTCCCCTGTTAGCAGAGGCATACCTACTGTAATAGTAAAATCAGATGCTTCGAAAATAGGGTGGGGGGCGGAGTGTCAGGGTAGCACCACAGGTGGAATGTGGACCAAGGAAGAAGCTTTTGAACATATTAACTGTTTGGAACTTAAAGCAGCTTATTTTGCCTTGAAATCCCTTTGCAGGGGATTATGTCACTCTTACATTCAGTTACTTACAGACAATAGCACCACTGTTGCTTGTATTAATAACATGGGCAGCACAAAAGTTTTGTGCAACGACATTGCCAGAGACATTTGGTTGTGGTGCTTATCACATAGTAATTGTGTAACAGCAACACACTTACCGGGTTGCCTAAATATAGAGGCAGATGCAGAATCCCGTGTAGATAGACACAACATCGAATGGCATTTGGACACACAAGTGTTTGCTGAAGTCATCAATCGGTTTGGTCTCTGTGATGTAGACTTATTTGCTTCTTGTGTTAACGCACAGTTAAGAAAGTATGTTTCATGGAAACCTGACCCAGATGCATTTGCCATTGATGCATTTTCCTTAGACTGGTCATTGTTCAAGGCGTTCTGTTTTCCGCCTTTCAGTCTCATTCCAAGAGTGCTCCAAAGGATAGAAGTCTTAGAGGCGGAGTGTGTGCTGGTGGTGCCATTATGGACAACGCAAGTGTGGTTCACGAAACTGTTGCGTCTACTAGTAGAACTGCCGGTCATGTTGCCCCGAAAAGAAAACTTACTCAGTCATCCACTGACAGGGGAGCACCATCCACTACTGAAGAAGATGAAACTAGTAGCATGTTCCTTGTCCGGACAGCCCTCCAGAAACAAGGAATTCAGGATGAAGCAACAGAAATTATCATGTCAGCCTGGAGAGAGGGTACAAAGCGTAACTACGAGTCATATTTCAAACGCTGGCTTCAGCATTGCCTTGAACGGGATAGAGATCCCTTTTGTGCCTCTCCACATGAGTTGATAAGGTTTTTAACGAAACTGTTCCAAGAAGGCAAAGGATACAGCAGTTTGAACATGGCACGAAGCGCTGTTTCCGCATTGTCCCTTCAGGATAATTGTTCAGTGGGTTGTCATCCACTGGTGAAGAAGTTTTTGAAAGGAGCTTTCAACAGACGGCCTGCTTTGCCCCGTACTTGTGTGACCTGGGACGCTAATCTAGTGCTAAATTTTTTAAAAGAATGGTCACCGGCAAAATTTTTATCGCTGGCGCAATTGACGCTTAAAACTGTGCTGTTGTGCTTGTTGGTCTCTAGTCAAAGGGGACAGGCGATTTGGTTGATGGACTTGCGTAACATGAGTTGGACAAAGGAAGATGTACGATGTAGGTTTGGGGATTTGCTCAAAACTTCTGGCCCAAACAAACATCAGAATGAAGTGGTATTTTGTGCTTTTCCGTCTGATTTGGCAATTTGTGTTGTACATTATTTGAAACAATATGTCAAAAGAACTCGTGCATTTAGAGGAACGGAAACGAGACTCTTTATCAGTTGGACAGCCCCTCACAAAGCGGTGTCGAGAGATACTATCCGTCGATGGACAAAGATTGGATTACAAAAAGCGGGTATTGACATGACAATATTTACGCCGCATTCAACTCGTTCCGCTGCATCTAGTAAAGCTGCAAGTAAAATTCCTCTGGCAACCATTCTGAAGACTGTTGGTTGGCGTCGGGCTAACACCTTCACAACTTTTTACAAGAAACCAGTGGACAGTGGGAGGAGTTTTGGACAGGCTGTTCTGTCATGAAGAATTGGGGTAGGTTTATATGTACAGTATTTCAATTCATCGACAGTGCTAGGGTGTAAATGTTGCAGACTTTAAAGTCTCACGTGACCCATTCCTCTCGGAATTGTGGGAGATAAAATTACATAATTATGACGAGCTTACCTGAGTAAGTGAAGTCTAATTGTGGTTTTATCGACCACAATGTAGAGAGGAAAGGGATTACGTGCCTCGCCCTAAGTTGTCTTCAGAGTTATACTGATAACCGTTTTCCCTCCCTATCCCTTTCCTCTCTCTTTCTCTTTTTTCTGCACCATTTACACGTCGTTAAACAGTGACGTATTCCCGCGTTCTATCTCACGTAATCCCTTTCCTCTCTACATTGTGGTCGATAAAACCACAATTAGACTTCACTTACTCAGGTAAGCTCGTCATAATTATGTAATTAGATATCTTCTTGCTGGTGTAAGCATTCTTGCTCCTTTTGACCTTGGCCTACTTTTCCTTGAGGCGAAAAAATCATTTCATGACCACCATGTGACGTTTATTTTATCAGCTTTTGAGACGCAACCCCGATCGTCGACTGGGCGCCAGCGAACGAGATGCAGAAGACGTAAAGAAGCAGGCGTTTTTCCGGGTAATTGTTTGTTAAATACACTCTACCTCTCATTGTACACTGCTCTTAATGTCTAACCCCTGTTGTCTGTTTGGTTCTGAAGCTTATGCGTCGAAACCCTCAGAAGCGTCTAGGGGCCAGCGAACGGGATGCGGAAGACGTCAAGCGGCAGTCGTTCTTCCGGGTAAAAGGCTGACCTGAATGAGTTTCACTGCATTGCTGACTTGTATTGCCCTATTTACCTCAGTGTTTTTTTCTTGAGCGTTTGGTTCGTGCTTGCTGCCGTGTGGTTTTTGTCTGCTAGTTTGTGGCGTTATTTGTTTGAACATTTGAACATTTATTTATTTATCCACATGACACCCTGCAGTACAGTGGAACCCCCCTTTTAAGACCTCCAAAAATCTGAGACAACAAGGTCTTAAAATGGGGGTAATTTTACAGAGCTTATGAACAGAAAGTCTGAGAGAACAAGATCTTAAAAAGGAGGGAGTCTTAAAATGGGGGGTAATTTTACAGAGCTTATGAACAGAAAGTCTGAAAAAACCAGATCTTAAAAAGGAGGGAGTCTTAAAATGGGGGTAATTTTACAGAGCTTATGAACAGAAAGTCTGAGAGAACAAGATCTTAAAAAGGAGGGAGTCTTAAAATGGGGGGTAATTTTACAGAGCTTATGAACAGAAAGTCTGAAAAAACCAGATCTTAAAAAGGAGGGAGTCTTAAAATGGGGATAATTGTACAGAGGTTATGAACAGAAAGTCTGAAAAAACAAGGTCCTGAAAAGGAGGGAGTCTTAAAATGGGGGTCATTTTACAGAGGTTATGAACAAAAAGTCTGAAAGAACAAGGTCTTAAAAAGGAGGGAGTCTTAAATTGGGGGTAATTGTACAGAGGTTATGAACAAAAAGTCTGAAAGAACAAGGTCTTAAAAAGGAGGGAGTCTTAAATTGGGGGTAATTGTACAGAGGTTATGAACAGAAAGTCTGATAAAACAAGGTCTTAAAAAGGAGGGAGTCTTAAATTGGGGGTAATTGTACAGAGGTTATGAACAGAAAGTCTGATAAAACAAGGTCTTAAAAACGAGGGAGTCTTAAATTGGGGGTAATTGTACAGAGGTTATGAACAGAAAGTCTGATAAAACAAGGTCTTAAAAAGGAGGGAGTCTTAAATTGGGGGTAATTGTACAGAGGTTATGAACAGAAAGTCTGATAAAACAAGGTCTTAAAAACGAGGGAGTCTTAAATTGGGGGTAATTGTACAGAGGTTATGAACAGAAAGTCTGATGAAACAAGGTCTTAAAAAGGAGGGAGTCTTAAATTGGGGGTAATTGTACAGAGGTTATGAACAGAAAGTCTGATAAAACAAGGTCTTAAAAAGGAGGGAGTCTTAAATTAGGGGTAATTGTACAGAGGTTATGAACAGAAAGTCTGATAAAACAAGGTCTTAAAAAGGAGGGAGTCTTAAATTGGGGGTAATTGTACAGAGGTTATGAACAGAAAGTCTGATAAAACAAGGTCTTAAAAAGGAGGGAGTCTTAAATTGGGGGTAATTGTACAGAGGTTATGAACAGAAAGTCTGATAAAACAAGGTCTTAAAAACGAGGGAGTCTTAAATTGGGGGTAATTGTACAGAGGTTATGAACAGAAAGTCTGATAAAACAAGGTCTTAAAAAGGAGGGAGTCTTAAATTGGGGGTAATTGTACAGAGGTTATGAACAGAAAGTCTGATAAAACAAGGTCTTAAAAACGAGGGAGTCTTAAATTGGGGGTAATTGTACAGAGGTTATGAACAGAAAGTCTGATAAAACAAGGTCTTAAAAAGGAGGGAGTCTTAAATTGGGGGTAATTGTACAGAGGTTATGAACAGAAAGTCTGATAAAACAAGGTCTTAAAAATGAGGGAGTCTTAAATTGGGGGTAATTGTACAGAGGTTATGAACAGAAAGTCTGATAAAACAAGGTCT
The DNA here is from genome assembly GCF_037325665.1 of Littorina saxatilis. NCBI lineage: Eukaryota > Metazoa > Mollusca > Gastropoda > Littorinimorpha > Littorinidae > Littorina > Littorina saxatilis. The sequence continues at coordinate 43,366,692 of NC_090259.1, forward strand.
TAAAAAGGAGGGAGTCTTAAATTGGGGGTAATTGTACAGAGGTTATGAACAGAAAGTCTGATAAAACAAGGTCTTAAAAAGGAGGGAGTCTGAAATTGGGGGTAATTGTACAGAGGTTATGAACAGAAAGTCTGATAAAACAAGGTCTTAAAAAGGAGGGAGTCTTAAATTGGGGGTAATTGTACAGAGGTTATGAACAGAAAGTCTGATAAAACAAGGTCTTAAAAAGGAGGGAGTCTTAAATTGGGGGTAATTGTACAGAGGTTATGAACAGAAAGTCTGATAAAACAAGGTCTTAAAAAGGAGGGAGTCTTAAATTGGGGGTAATTGTACAGAGGTTATGAACAGAAAGTCTGATAAAACAAGGTCTTAAAAAGGAGGGAGTCTTAAATTGGGGGTAATTGTACAGAGGTTATGAACAGAAAGTCTGATAAAACAAGGTCTTAAAAAGGAGGGAGTCTTAAATTGGGGGTAATTGTACAGAGGTTATGAACAGAAAGTCTGATAAAACAAGGTCTTAAAAAGGAGGGAGTCTTAAATTGGGGGTAATTGTACAGAGGTTATGAACAGAAAGTCTGATAAAACAAGGTCTTAAAAAGGGGGGAGTCTTAAATTGGGGGTAATTGTACAGAGGTTATGAACAGAAAGTCTGATAAAACAAGGTCTTAAAAAGGAGGGAGTCTTAAATTGGGGGTAATTGTACAGAGGTTATGAACAGAAAGTCTGATAAAACAAGGTCTTAAAAACGAGGGAGTCTTAAATTGGGGGTAATTGTACAGAGGTTATGAACAGAAAGTCTGATAAAACAAGGTCTTAAAAAGGAGGGAGTCTTAAATTGGGGGTAATTGTACAGAGGTTATGAACAGAAAGTCTGATAAAACAAGGTCTTAAAAACGAGGGAGTCTTAAATTGGGGGTAATTGTACAGAGGTTATGAACAGAAAGTCTGATAAAACAAGGTCTTAAAAAGGAGGGAGTCTTAAATTGGGGGTAATTGTACAGAGGTTATGAACAGAAAGTCTGATAAAACAAGGTCTTAAAAATGAGGGAGTCTTAAATTGGGGGTAATTGTACAGAGGTTATGAACAGAAAGTCTGATAAAACAAGGTCTTAAAAAGGAGGGAGTCTTAAATTGGGGGTAATTGTACAGAGGTTATGAACAGAAAGTCTGATAAAACAAGGTCTTAAAAAGGAGGGAGTCTGAAATTGGGGGTAATTGTACAGAGGTTATGAACAGAAAGTCTGATAAAACAAGGTCTTAAAAAGGAGGGAGTCTTAAATTGGGGGTAATTGTACAGAGGTTATGAACAGAAAGTCTGATAAAACAAGGTCTTAAAAAGGAGGGAGTCTTAAATTGGGGGTAATTGTACAGAGGTTATGAACAGAAAGTCTGATAAAACAAGGTCTTAAAAAGGAGGGAGTCTTAAATTGGGGGTAATTGTACAGAGGTTATGAACAGAAAGTCTGATAAAACAAGGTCTTAAAAAGGAGGGAGTCTTAAATTGGGGGTAATTGTACAGAGGTTATGAACAGAAAGTCTGATAAAACAAGGTCTTAAAAAGGAGGGAGTCTTAAATTGGGGGTAATTGTACAGAGGTTATGAACAGAAAGTCTGATAAAACAAGGTCTTAAAAAGGAGGGAGTCTTAAATTGGGGGTAATTGTACAGAGGTTATGAACAGAAAGTCTGATAAAACAAGGTCTTAAAAAGGGGGGAGTCTTAAATTGGGGGTAATTGTACAGAGGTTATGAACAGAAAGTCTGATAAAACAAGGTCTTAAAAAGGGGGGAGTCTTAAATTGGGGGTAATTGTACAGAGGTTATGAACAGAAAGTCTGATAAAACAAGGTCTTAAAAAGGAGGGAGTCTTAAATTGGGGGTAATTGTACAGAGGTTATGAACAGAAAGTCTGATAAAACAAGGTCTTAAAAAGGAGGGAGTCTTAAATTGGGGGTAATTGTACAGAGGTTATGAACAGAAAGTCTGATAAAACAAGGTCTTAAAAAGGAGGGAGTCTTAAATTGGGGGTAATTGTACAGAGGTTATGAACAGAAAGTCTGATAAAACAAGGTCTTAAAAAGGGGGGAGTCTTAAATTGGGGGTAATTGTACAGAGGTTATGAACAGAAAGTCTGATAAAACAAGGTCTTAAAAAGGAGGGAGTCTTAAATTGGGGGTAATTGTACAGAGGTTATGAACAGAAAGTCTGATAAAACAAGGTCTTAAAAACGAGGGAGTCTTAAATTGGGGGTAATTGTACAGAGGTTATGAACAGAAAGTCTGATAAAACAAGGTCTTAAAAAGGAGGGAGTCTTAAATTGGGGGTAATTGTACAGAGGTTATGAACAGAAAGTCTGATAAAACAAGGTCTTAAAAACGAGGGAGTCTTAAATTGGGGGTAATTGTACAGAGGTTATGAACAGAAAGTCTGATAAAACAAGGTCTTAAAAAGGAGGGAGTCTTAAATTGGGGGTAATTGTACAGAGGTTATGAACAGAAAGTCTGATAAAACAAGGTCTTAAAAATGAGGGAGTCTTAAATTGGGGGTAATTGTACAGAGGTTATGAACAGAAAGTCTGATAAAACAAGGTCTTAAAAAGGAGGGAGTCTTAAATTGGGGGTAATTGTACAGAGGTTATGAACAGAAAGTCTGATAAAACAAGGTCTTAAAAAGGAGGGAGTCTGAAATTGGGGGTAATTGTACAGAGGTTATGAACAGAAAGTCTGATAAAACAAGGTCTTAAAAAGGAGGGAGTCTTAAATTGGGGGTAATTGTACAGAGGTTATGAACAGAAAGTCTGATAAAACAAGGTCTTAAAAAGGAGGGAGTCTTAAATTGGGGGTAATTGTACAGAGGTTATGAACAGAAAGTCTGATAAAACAAGGTCTTAAAAAGGAGGGAGTCTTAAATTGGGGGTAATTGTACAGAGGTTATGAACAGAAAGTCTGATAAAACAAGGTCTTAAAAAGGAGGGAGTCTTAAATTGGGGGTAATTGTACAGAGGTTATGAACAGAAAGTCTGATAAAACAAGGTCTTAAAAAGGAGGGAGTCTTAAATTGGGGGTAATTGTACAGAGGTTATGAACAGAAAGTCTGATAAAACAAGGTCTTAAAAAGGAGGGAGTCTTAAATTGGGGGTAATTGTACAGAGGTTATGAACAGAAAGTCTGATAAAACAAGGTCTTAAAAAGGGGGGAGTCTTAAATTGGGGGTAATTGTACAGAGGTTATGAACAGAAAGTCTGATAAAACAAGGTCTTAAAAAGGGGGGAGTCTTAAATTGGGGGTAATTGTACAGAGGTTATGAACAGAAAGTCTGATAAAACAAGGTCTTAAAAAGGAGGGGGTCTTAAAAGGGGGTTCCACTGTACTACCTTCACTCACAAGTTTTATAAAATATTAAGTTTTGGATCGTGTATTTTTTCTGTGCCGATTTTCTAAAGCTAGTGTTGGTACCTGTGTGATGTTTTGCCTGTTTGAAAGGCTGAGTGAGGGGTTTCTGAATATAGCAAGTGTTGGTTGGAAATAAGTTGTGCTCTCAAAGACTAATACATTGAAAGAGAGGTGCGCTGAAAGCTCTGGGTGGGTGTGAAATTGTGGCTGGGATATTTATTTCTGGCCTTGAGACGATGTCTGGCGTTATAACGGAAGAATAAGAATAGCACTGAGTATGAAATTTCCCTTTACCAGTTAGTTCGTGGGGATAGAAAAATTGGAGAGGTAGATGAGGGGATAGAGATTGGGAGGGGGGGGGGGGGGGGGGGGGTCTATGCTTTCCAAAACAAATTGGGGTTCTTTTTTGTTTAGGGAAGTGTAGGTGGTCAGATATCTGCATGTTGAGACAACATCCTTGTAAAGGATTTTTTTAATTTTAATTTTAATTTTTAACCTGTGTGTTTTTGACTTGATGCAACAAACCATGATAGATACGTTGTTGTAATTCCCTTTACTCGTGTGGACTTTTTTCATTCTCAAAGTATAAAGTGTAGGTATTTTGGCTTGTCAATTTTGAGAGTATAGTGATCCAAAGCCTTGATTCTTGCTAAGGATTGTTTTTAATCACTGAAGCACGGCACATTTAGCATGATCCCAAGTGCACACACTTTCACACGCAAGGTCACGCGTATACACATTTATAGCCCTCTCTTATATCTCACATTTCATACCTCCATACTTTAGAGATAGGTGTGCGTTTCAATATTTACCTGAAATAAAGATCATGGTTCAGGCATGGGAATTGTCCACGGATTTCCGTGAAAAGGAATTACATTTCAGCAAAAAGAAAAAATTGTCTGCGGCAAAAAAAAGGGTAAATCAAATGATATGTATACTATTGTCTCTCTAGCCATTATTTGCTTTCACAAGAACTATCAAAATATTGGTTTAAAATGCTAAAATTCGTTTTCCTTCCGGGGGGCTTTGCCCTCCTGGTCCCCCCAACGGGGCTCTGCCCCTGTACCCTGCCGGGGCCTAGGCGGCCCCTGGACCTTGGCCTATTTTCAGATTTTTTTCTATTTTGGATTTCCCATGCCTGATGGTTAGGTCCAGCGTATGAATGATATAGCATTTTCTGCCTTGGGTTCGATGCATTTATCTCGTATTTACTGTAGAGTGTGGGTTGTCTTTTTTGTAGTTTTAAGAAGCTTGTCTCTCGTTTTATACAGCTCTTCTTTCAGGCAGTGATATTTTTAATTGCTCAGAATTAACGGTTTTGGTATGAAGCTGCTTTTGAGTGGTGGGAAAAACAGTATTCTTAGACGCTGTATTTTTTACTTCATAGTCGGCGGAATGATGAAATCTTTGCCTTCAGATTTTTCAGGAAAGTATTGATTTTCAGTTTTATGTAATCCTTGTGGCTTGAATTCTTTACCTTGGACAATAGAACTGTCCTTTAGACAAGTAGTTTTTTTTAGGTTTTTTTCTGATTCAGCTAGTGTACCCTTTTTTTGTTAAACAAAAGTAGGATTTGTATACCTTGGAGTATTTAGGTTTGGTAGTGGGAAGAGAAATGTTTTTAGCGTATTTTCCACTCTTAATCTAGTGCAGTAACCTTCTTCACAACAGGCACTGCCCTCTTAGCTCCAGTTTCCCATCTACAGACATCTTGCCATGCAGAGCAACAGGCACTGCCCTCTTAGCTCCAGTTTCCCATCTACAGACATCTTGCCATGCAGAGCAACAGGCACTGCCCTCTTAGCTCCAGTTTCCCATCTACAGACATCTTGCCATGCAGAGCAACAGGCACTGCCCTCTTAGCTCCAGTTTCCCATCTACAGACATCTTGCCATGCAGAGCAACAGGCACTGCCCTCTTAGCTCCAGTTTCCCATCTACAGACATCTTGCCATGCAGAGCAACAGGCACTGCCCTCTTAGCTCCAGTTTCCCATCTACAGACATCTTGCCATGCAGAGCAACAGGCACTGCCCTCTTAGCTCCAGTTTCCCATCTACAGACATCTTGCCATGCAGAGCAACAGGCACTGCCCTCTTAGCTCCAGTTTCCCATCTACAGACATCTTGCCATGCAGAGCAACAGGAAGACAGCATACTGGCTTTATAACCAGTTCATCGGTATAGGCGTGGGTTCAAACCTGGGTCTTGTCAAGTAATTTAGTCCCAAGACGGGCGTAGTAGATAAGACATCGGCCTCCAAATCAGAAGATCGTGAGTTCAAATCCCGGACGGGCCTGGTGGGTTAAGGGTGGAGATTATTCTGATCCCCCCAGGTCAACTTATGTGCAGACCTGCTATTGCCTTATCCTCCTTCGTGTGTACACGCAAGCACAAGACCAAATGCGCACGGAAAAGATCCTGTAATCCATGTCAGAGTTCAGTGGGTTAAGAAAACATGAAAATACCCAGCATGCTTCCCCTGAAATCGGCATATGTCTGAATGGCAGGGTAAAACCGGTCATACACGTACAAATCCACTTGCGCAAAAATATTAGTGAAAGTGGGAGTTTCAGCCCATGAACGAAGAAGAAGTTGGAAGAGGTATAAACTTGGTGCAGACTCTTCCAGGTTACCAAACACCCCCATGTGCATGCATGTGGACGACAATGATACCAAACTCACAGAGATTATGAGCAGACCGAATTTTCTTGAAGACATTTTTAAAGGAAAATAAAATATTACCAAAATACCCCAAAAGTCTTTCATTATTCTGCGATGTCGATGTTCTGCCTGGGGTCAAAAGTTCACACAATTTAGAACAGCTGCGAATATTTTATGTTTATGTTCTGGTTTTTTTCCAAAGATGGACAGACACAGCATGTTTGTGAACGTGTGCCGCTGCTGATGAAGCTGTGTTGTGGGCATGTTTGTTTGTACATGTGCCGCTGTCGTGTTCATTTGACACAGAAGGATTTAGGAGACATCCTAACCTGCATTTGTCAAATTTGCCAGGAACGCAGACAACAGCCCTTAGTTTATTGTGCCCCCGATTATGTTATACAAAGTGTAAAACTGTATTCTGTTGTTTGACCTAATTCGTTCATGATTTGTGTTCTTGTTTTCTGTGTGATCTGCAGGTATTTTGGATGTATTTGATATTTGATATTAATCATTTTTCTGTTTAAACTGCACACACATACACGCATGAGCGCGCGCACACACACCACCTACGCACATACACTTGCACCATGTACATGCCCGCATGTATGTACACGCACACAGAAATACACACACACACACAAACATGCACACAGAAATACACACTCACACAAACATGCACACAGAAATACACACACGCACACAGAAATACACACTCACACAAACACGCACAGAAATACACACACTCGCACAAACACACACACAGAAATACACACAAACACACACACAAATCTGTGTGTTTATTTGTTTGAATAAGTGTTTGAAGTGTGATTACAAACCAGCATTTTTTATTTCTGTTTTGAGAATGGTTTTCGTTTGAAGCTTATTTATGCATCTTGGTAAACATATTTTGTTTATCGTAGAGTGTGTAAATAGTTTGTGCTTTACATAATTTTTGAGTCACTTGAGATAGATTCCTTATGTTATCAGGCCTTTTTTTGTACCGTTTTGATGTGTTCCTTGGGGGGGGGGGAGGGAGGGGGGGGGGGGGAGGGAGGGGGGGAGGGGGGGAGGGAGGGGGGGAGGGGGGGGGGGGTGTTTCTTTAAACCTTGCTAGCTTTATTAATTTGAGCAACTTTCAGTTGATGTGGTGAATTGTTCAAGTAACTTCACTTTTGTTGCATAGTATACAACTGATGACATTATTGTGTTGGCATTCAGTGAAATAAACCCAACCAAAGGAGAACACAGCTGCAATCAATAAATGTTGATGCTCAAAGTGTCTCGTTCTCTCTCTCTCTCTATCTCTCTTTCTCTCTATCTCTCTTTCTCTCTCTCTCTCTCTCTCTCTCTCTCTCTCTCTCTCTCTCTCTCTCTCTCTCTCTCTCTCTCTCTCTCTCTCTCTCTCTCTTGGGAAAAGTTTTTTGGCATACCTGAGAGATATTTAGTAAGTAAGAAAAAATTTCAAAGCAGAGAGCAAGGTGATTAAAACGTCAAAGAAAACATAAACTGGCGAGTACATGTATTTCTTTCTGTATGTATTCATGGGCCATTGTCAGCTGTGTTTCTTTTTCTGTGAAGAATTACAAATGATGAGCTGTCAGAATGAATAATTGTTTTTTTCTTTTCGTTTGTTCACAGAATGTAAACTGGCACGACCTCCTGACGAAAAAGGTCAAACCTCCATTTACACCTACGATAGTAAGTATTCAAGCAGATTAGGGCGGAGAAACCATGAAATTATGTGTAAAGTATAACCTGATATTCAGAGCTGTTTGGATTATTTTTAATTTGATGGTGAAAATTAGAGATAGTGGAAAACATGATGAACAGAAGCTCTGAGAAAGTGGCCTCCAAAGCGGGGAGTGTTAAATTGAGGTTGAATTGGTATATTTCCACGTGGAAGTGTTCGCTTTGCGCTTGGCCAGAACTGTTAACGCTTACACAGACCTGGGAACCCATACGATTTCGCCGTATTTTGTACGCATGGTTGTCTAGAATACGATCAGTACAGTCAGTGACAAAAAAATACGACAAGAGAATTCCTGGACTACTTTTCTTCACAAAGACATTCCGAAGCCGATCCAGTGTTTTGACACATGACTACAGTTTTTGTCAGTAAACATTGAAAGAAGCATTTGTTTTAACTGTATTGGTAAACTTAATTAACGGTGCGACGGACGCGTGTGAAGCATGTTTGAATCATGGATGTTTAAAATGTTGTGTGGAGTAAGCTCATTTTTAAGAAAATACACCAAGTTTGTTTGAGAATACTCCAAGTGCAAAACAGGGGTTCCCAGGTCTGCTTACATGATAGTTTGCACAGGAAGGAAGGTACCACAGTGTAGTGTACTGATTTCTCCTCCATAACGGAGTGTGTCTGCCTAAAATGGCAGGATAAAAACGGTCATACTCGTGAAAATCCGCTCATTCGTAAAAACAGAAGCGTACGTGGGAGATGCAGCCAATGAGCGCAAAAGAAGAAGTTTTGATTCTTCTTTGTGCTTAGTTGAGCTGAATCATTTGCTAACATTCAGGAAAATCCCAGCTTGAAATGCATTGCTTGCGTGTTTCAGCGAAACATGGAGGACGTGAGCAACTTTGACGAGGAGTTCACGCAAGAGCGTCCCATTCTCACGCCGCCCAAAGAACGCCGGCCACTCAACAACGACGACCAGCGGCTCTTCCGAGATTTCACCTACATGGCCGACTGGTGCTGACCTCTTGCCACTTCTGCCTGTTGCTAGGCAACCCCCCTTTCTGCCCGTCTAGGTGCAGAGATTTGGAAGTGTGTTGACAACGGAGGTGGTTAAACCGCAGTGTTGTGTGTGTGTGTGTGCCTAGAACAGTCTGACTTTGGGATGTGTGGATTGTGAATTATCCAGGAACAGGAAGGTACAGGCACTTTTATCACACAGGCTGACTTAAATGCCAACATCGGCGCGCGTCAGATGTAGCTCTAGTTTCTCGTGCTGGCAACGCTAAATGTAGCTCTGTGGCCTTCTACTATAACAAGGCTTGGTCTCCTGAAGACAGATGCTTGCCTTCGTTGTTTCCCACAGCAAAATCTGCACTGGGTGCTGGGATATAGAGAGGCCTTCAGATTGCCGTCAGTGTGAGTTAGACAGAGGCCTACAGACTGCCGTCAGTGTGAATTCGGATGAAAGTGACACGGAGACAAAGATGTTTCAACGCAGGAGAAAGACCTACAGTGGAACCATTCTTTTAAGAACGCCAAAATCTGAGAGAATATGAGATGTTAAAAGAGAAACAGTGTTGAAATGGGAGTAATTGTACCGACATTATTGACAGAAAATCTGAGAAATGAGGATCTGGGTAGGGGGAGGGTGATGTCAGGGAGGGGTGGTGGGGTGGTAACAGCTCAGTCCCTCCTTACTTCAGCAGGATATTAGACATTGTTTGATGTTGTTTTTGAGGAGATGAGGCTGAAGCTACCGCAAAATCAGACAAAGGAATTCGAGAGATTGCCCTGCACTTGATTAAAGCAAGTACACGTACTCCTGTTTGCACTGTATAGCTGCAATACCTGTATACCTAGCAGACAGAAAATACAGAGGAACCCCACCTTTTGAGACCCCCCAAAAATGTGAGAAAAGCAGGCCTTAAAGGCTGCCCTTATCGTAGCGTTCATTAATTAATTCCTATTGTTTACATGTGCCAATAATGTTATAAAACTGTACCTAAGGGGATATAATAACGATTGGCTGTAGCTTTTGAACACAGAAAAAATTATTTCAGTATTGCAAAGTGGTGTTGATAGTGTCGAATGTAAACAGAACAGTCTCAAAGTGAAAGTGAATGTTTGCGAAGTTAACAAGAATACAGAAAAGCGCGCTTTCCTGCTTAGCACAATACGCTACCGCGCTAATCTGGCGTGTCAATATCACTACGTTTTGCACGTGGAAGGTGAGCGATTTCCTTCACGCGGGGATTGACGAAGCTGTACTGTCTGTGTTGACGGTCTAAAAATAGCCCAAGTCCTGGAGAACTGTTGCTAAACATAGCAATAAAGAATTAATTATTTCTCGTAATTGGTAAGGACTTCAAACCTAAAACTTTGCAGGAAGCTTAATTTATACATCCCCGCAACGATGGGAAAAGCCCTGGAAGTAATTAAACTAATTAAATAGGACTATGTCAGCCTTAAAAATGGAGGGAGTCTTGAAATGCAGGTGAGTTTACATTCATTATGAACAAATCGGGAAAACAGGAAAATTAAAGTTTTATAGGTCTTGAAAAAGGATAAGGATAAAATTTTATATAGTACTGTGAGGTTACCCTCATGGAAATTCGGGCTGCTTTCTCCATGGGGAAAGCGAGCTGCCATACAGTATACGGCGCTACCCATATTTTATTTTCCCCTGCATGCTTGTATTCATGTTTCCAAGCCCTGAGACTTTCGCTGTGAACTTGGGTTCTTTATCAAGCACATGTGTGTACACGGGGGTGTTCGGACACCGAGGAGAGGCTGCACGATGTTGACTCTGGGGAAAAAATCCCTCGCCGAACGTGGGGATCGAACCCACGCCGATAGCGACAACTGGTTTTGAAGCCAGCGCCGCTACCAACTGAGCTATTTCCCCGCCCAAGGGAGTCTTAAGGGGGTGGTTCCACTGTACTCATTTGACAGTCATAACTATGTGTGACAGGGGAGGCTACCGCTCCTTTCGCAACGGACTCTGCACCTGGGTTGTTGGCCTTTAAAGTCAACACCTGTGGTTTGTAGAGTTCTGTTTGTGATGGGGTCTGGTGGTTTCCGATTGTCTGTATGTTCATGGAAACCTTCGGGTTTGCATAACAGTTTTTATAGGGCTAACAAATTAGCCCTAACATTTTCAATCCTGTTTGATTGCACTTCGCTTCCCGAGGTGATCGTAGTGTTTCGGCACACGGTTACATATGGTTCAGTGGTTGTTTTGTATTGAATAACAGGGGAGTAACACACAATTCCTTACCTTTCTGATATGGTTCTGTTTATTGTGTTTATTTTGTTGAGTTGTATTTACTTTAAAAGTAAGCTACCCGAGTTTTTGTATACGACTGTGTGTGACGTTTGATCTGTAGCAATGACTGACCCACTAAACTTCAACATCAATTCCATGTATGTACATTATGCAAGGCAAGTACGGCTTCCACCTGTCCACTGCACTGAGAGCTATGATTAGGCTAAAAGAAAAAAAAGTCTGTTTACGGTATTTTTTTCGCGTGACCCTAGAATTTTTTTTGGCATTTGGGGGGGGGGGGGGGGGGGGGGGGAATAGTTTATTGGCAAAATAACTTAAAAATATGGGTTTTTTTTGGGGGGGGAAATTTAAAATTCCCGACCTTGACTTACTTGACTTATTCCTGTAGACTCCCTGTGGAGCATAGAGCCGCAACAACTCCTCGCCAACGCACCCGGTTCTGGGCAGCTCCTTTCAGTCGGGGCCATGTCGTGCCAGCTGCCTTTGCCTCACTTTCAATTGATCTTTTCCAGGTCTGCTTTGGCCGCCCAACTTTTCTCTTTCCCTGTGGGTTCCAATCCAGGGCCTGTCTGGTAAAATTCCCGACCTACGGACCCTATTTGTTTTGCCTATGTTACCGTAAACAGACTTTTTTTTGTTGTTGGCCTTAGTAGGTTAGGTTAGCCTCTTTTTTTCTTTTTTTTTAAATCCATGAACGGGCATTTACTAGTCACCTGTTGACCTTTCTTCTCTTTCACTCTTTGTCTTTTTTTTTTCAACTTTTTTTTGGAGTGAAAGCAAGTCTTGCTGTTTTTACTTAAAAAAAGTGTTTAGGGGAGACCGGGGCTAGTCCGCCTACTTTTATGCTTTTGGTAGCATAACTGGCGAGTTTGATGAACTAGAAGACTGATTTTTTATTTTACATCAAGACAAATGTGTAGCTGATATCAATGTGCAGACAGTTTTTATGTGGGCATGAACATTTGTTGTACATACTGCTTTAAGTAGACCTACCCTAACGTAGGCGAACTTGCCCCAAGTCGGGGTAAGTCCGCCTACAGGGTGGGGCAAGTCCGCCGCTCTCATCCCATAGTAGGTACAAGACTAGTAGTGGGCAAGCTTTATACACACACGCACGCACGCACACACAGTCAGTCAAACAAGCACCCGATCAGTGGGAAAGCTTTTTTAATTCCCTTCAATATTTAGGTTCAAAAATGCCAATGACAAAATACAAAAGAATGTCGAAAGAATGTAACACAAATCGGCGTCAGTCTTTTTTAGACATGAATCTGCAATCTTTACCATCGAGAATAGATGGAGTCACCATCAGAGTCACAGTTATGGCAGATGTAAACTGGACTGTTCCCCACACCTGCACATTCTTCATGGCGAACATGCCCCATGACAAATAGGCGGACTTGCTCCCGCACGGGCAGGCAACTCTAGTGCCAGATAGCGAGCACAACATGGGAAGGAAGAAGCAAAACTTTCTTCAGAACTCGACCTTAATTAACGCACTTTCACTCGACACCAAGACTAAGTATTTGTTCTCAGAGGTAATGCATCAAAACCTAAGTCAACTCCTATGCATTCATGTTACAAAAATGAAGAAAAACACTTTGTGTGATCTGTACTCACGATATATGGGCGCGCAACCTCTGAACTTCTGCAGGATATGGCGGGAAGAAGGGACACCACTCTCACATGGTGTGAATGACTAAAAGGTGCAAACGTAAGAATAAACAGACAAAGACGGATGTGCCCCGAGGGCGGACTAGCCCCGGTCTTCCCCTATCGCATTTTAACTGATCACATGACAAAAACAGCTGTTGTCATTGGTCAACTAGGAACTGTATATCAATTGATATCGCGCAGGAAGTTCCCAGTGAATTTGATATCGTGCAGGAAGTAGTTTATCAATTTTAATTTTGAAGGAAACAAATGTCTCCCATTTTTTTAAATCACAAATTTATAAAAGGAATGTAATTACATCAGTAAGTTTAAGCTGTGCAATGAATAAAAACAAACTTTTCCCACCTAGCTTGAACAGAGAAGTAGTAGAAAAGAATGTTACAATCTTACCGACTGAGGTAGTTGGAACAGCCATAAACAAAGCTGACCTTGAAAGTACCAGTACTCAGAAAACTGAGATCTCTTGCAGTGTTTCAGCGCACATCACTCACAAAAAGGGAGAAAATGAGCAGCCGATTTAAACAGTTCGCACCTGCATGAACCATTGTCCACCCTTCTTAGTCGTAGCCATACAACATCAACTACAAAAAAATCAGCATCTTTCACACAGTCACAGCGCCGTCGAAGGACGCCATTTTGGATGCGTCGTCTGCACTCAGCGGGACTGAGATTCGACAACATTATGCAGTCCGTCGACACCGACAAATACCTGAAAGCTTTCTTGGGCGCAGAAAATGAGCCAGAGGACTTCACTGATACAGCCTGGCGCACTTCAGTTCCTGCCATTGTTCAGAATTGCCAAATCGCACAGTCAAAAAGTCTACGACTGATGAAGTAACTGGGACATTCTTCGCTGTTCCTTCCAACTCCACTGAACTTGTTAGCCTTTGTTTGTGATCTGTTTCAACCGTATATTTTTGTTCTTTTTTTCATTTTAAATGCCTTATTTTGTCTGGGAAAAAGAAACAGTTACTGAAAAAGATGCTGATTTTTTTGTAGTTGATGTTGTATGGCTACGACTAAGAAGGGTGGACAATGGTTCATGCAGGTGCGAACTGTTTAAATCGGCTGCTCATTTTCGCCCCGATCTGATATGATTCAGCTTTTCGAGACATTCAGACTGATAAATGTTGATATCACAGTCAAATCTAACGATAACTAATATTAACATTATTGAAATGAAAGCTAATACAAACTAACAGCACAACTTGGCAGAGATGAGAAATAACCTATCACACCAAAATTTTACAGTGCAAAAAATCAGATGTGAATTTAAGCCAAATGTTTCCATCTCTTTCAAACTTTTCTTGCACGTAAATATTGCCCCATTTAGGTCGGAAAAAAATTCAGCAATTCATGATTGTCCTAATGCAGATTTGACAGAACTGCAATCTATGCGATGAATAATTGCTATGGAATGCCATAATAAGAACTGATTCTCTGATTTATCAAATCATAAACAGATGTTATCAAAATTAATCATGGACAGATTGATCAAATTCATGTAGCAATCATAGTTATGTAACAATCATAGTTATGTAGCAATCATAGTTATGATTTAAGGGTAGGGTGCAGGTGGAGATGATGAGTTTGTAGACTGTTTCACTTTTGATTCTGGTTTTTCTTGTATGTTGTGATGATGCATTTGAAACAAATGGAAAGGTTTTTGTGCAATAATTGGAGCGTGGAAATAGTTATCTGGTAGACTGTGTGTGTGTTTGTTTTCGATGTAAGATCATCTTCTGTCGACAGGTTCAAATTCAAAGCGTTCATCATACTTTCCAGGTGTGGAATTTGGTCTGGATCATAGGGTGTTGTTTTCTTTTGTTTTCAGTGACTTTGTGATGGTAAAGTCATTGTTTCACCTCAGCAGCTAGCTTCTTATTTTTTATTTTTCTATTTTTTCCATGATGAATTCAAACAGCTTTTGATGCCAAAAGTACTTGTGTTGACTGAAAGCGAAGTTTCCAGGGGTGGTTAAGCCAATGAAACATATACTTTTCCTGGTCATACACAAGCCAACATGACTTTAAAATAAGTAAAACCTCACGTCAGTCTTCTGGCATCCGTTAAAGCAACACCTCCTTTGCATTTCAAGAAATAGCAATGTTCATATTATGTGTAGATAACCGTTTCCTACAAATTAAATTTGTGGATTTTACCACAAGAAGCATGTAGGAGTGCCTGACTCAGTAGAGAAACACACTCATATCTGTATCATTCCATATTACGACTGCATGAAATAAATATACCGTGTTTTGTTGTGACTGAAGCGCCCAAGGTGCGAAGAGGCTTAATTGTACATGTACCAAGACTTGCCCGTGATGCTTGCATATCTTTACAGATATCGTCCTTCCTGTGTCAACCATCATGTAAAACACTGCACATTTCTTCAGGCTTTTACATGGGATAGGGTCATCCTTCCACTTGGTCACATACCACATATCAACAACTTTGTAGCCTCCTCTGCAGAGTTGGAATTTTGGGCAGAATTAATTTTGCAGATGGCGCAGGTGTCAGTTACTTATACTTTATCTTCTGCATGTGACTTCCTGAGCATCGCAGTCATCTAGCGAGGGATGCTGCAAAAATGGCCTCCCATTGTGGTCATCGGTAGATCCCCCTATTAGAGTCAGTTACAACATTTATTCAGTATATTGTGTACATACTAAATGGCGTCAATTACGAAATTAATTGAGGGAAAAAAGAAGAGACATTTTGCAGAGGAAGCAGCCAGGCAGTAGATTTTGAGTGTGTGTCCAAGTAAACGGATGTTTTTACTGTAGATAACAGCCTGGAAGAATGTATGGCAATTTACAAGATGGTTTAGCGGAGAAGGAGGACATCTTGACACTGGAAGACATCTTACTCACTGGCGCACTCGCCTACTAGCCTCATAAAGGTTGTTGCGCTGTAGTCTAGGCTGATGCGATGGTGTTCAACTATGATATTGTGTACATACTTTTTTTCTTCTTTTTTTTTCATCAGCACTTTTGAGTTTATGGACTGGCTCTTGTGTACCTGTATAATATGCTCACACAAAAAGGGGCTTTGTAATAATCATCACCGTTTTTCTTTGATTTTTTTTTCTTCTCCATATGTGAAGTATGGTTCTGTGTGTAACTGAGTGTAAGCCTGTGTGTGCTGGTTGAGAGAGAAAGGAGGAGACAGAACATAATGTTGTGTGTGTGTTCTTGCCATCTTGCAAGCTAAGAAGAAGAAATGTATAGATGCATGTGTGCGACTCTTAATGATGTATACATTTGTACAGTACACTGACAATAGAATATCTCTGTATTTCAGTACATTCAGTCAATTAAATTTACTTCCCCATTTTAATGCTCCTTTTATGTTGCTGAGAATTCTTTGAATATGGAAAATGGAATGTGGAATAGTTTCTTAACAAAAGTGTTGGACGGTGAAGAGTTCTTTTTTTTTTTTTTTTCATTTTTGCACATTTGGTTTACCAGAGTTACTCTGTTCTTATGCATGAAACGCTAAAATTAAGCCTTAGGTTGATTTAAATGAGTGTAAGTATACTGTACTACTGGTCTACTTACACACACACACACATTCAGTTTGTCACACACACAAACACACGTTTCCAGTTTTCTGAATCCTGTATCCCTTTAAAGGGCATTAACTGCCATTAAAAAAACTAATTTAACACACACACAAAACAGCTATGAAGACTGTTTTGAATTTTTATTTTTATTCTGTTTTAGAGTTTGTGACATCTACTTCTGAAAATATATCTGGTAACTGTGTGATATATTCGTTGCCAAAACATTTTTTTTAACTTTCAATGCAATAAACACTGCATTTTGCAAAGACTGGCGTAAGTACTGTGGGGTATGCTTTAAACGGTGAGGGCACTTTTTGTCATAAACGTTATTGAAATTCGCATGCATAATGTGATTAGTGTGTCTTAAATTACATGTGTAATCCAGACTAAACAATATGTTAATTTTATTTGTAATACATGTAGAATGTTACAGATTTTATTTACTCAAGCACACAAATATACACACACACACGCAAATACACACACACAAACACACACACACACACACACAGAGTGAACCATCTATATTATGTAAGCCCCACTGTTAAAGCTAGCCGCTGAAGGCATCAGATCTTTACCAACAAAAGACAACAAAATACAAAAAGTTTCCCATTCAAAACATAAATGTCTTCTAGTGTTTCCCGTTCACTGATGGCATTAAATCATGTGTAGAAGCAATGAATATTCAAATGTGGCCCTCCTGTCTATTCGACTCTTTCCGTACTGAAAATTAATCCTTATTTCTCTCACATGATGTTCCCAAAGAAAGAAAGTTTCTAAGAAATGTGGACAGTTTTGTTGATTGCGGAGATCTGTGTGGATGAACGTGAATGGTTGTGTTGTTTCAGTATACGCACAGAATAACAATGTATTATGCAACACGAGCCTTGTTGCCTTGGTATCCTGTAACGATAACACAGGTGCAAATAATTTTGCTAATGAAGGAACATATTTTTCACGGAGGATAAAGGTGGGGCTTTTAAGCACAAGAAAATGCCGGCCTTTCTGGAAGGTCGGCAGAAAGCAAGAGTATGACTGTCATTGTGATATTGGAAGCCTAAAACCAGCCAGTGTCTTTGTGACCTAATCAACTTTTTCTAGCAGAATTTTTTTTTAAATTTTATGTGAACGGCTGAGAAAATAGGACGTCTATCTTATCTGAATATCTTGACTTGATTTTGTGTTTGTGCAAACGAACGAGTAAATACGACATGGAAGAGAGTGAGATTGAGAATCGTCCTGTAATGAAACGGTGATGTTACTTTCAGTGTTGAAGAAAAGTGTTTGTGAAATGAAAGCCATAATTCTTCAACATGTTAGACGTAATCATACCTCAGCATACATGTAATTTGCTTATTCCCAAGGATTAACTATGACAGATATTTTGTAGGTAAAATGACCCTGTAGTACAAACGTGTAGCATTTTTCTTGCTGAAAAATGTTTTCTGTAATGGAGCCTTGTTTTTTGTACAGAAAATGTGGTTTCTTTAACATTCAGGTAACTTGACATTTCATGCAGGTTTTGGTTATCTGATGAGTGAGTTCAAATTCAATGGTCAGTACGTTTGAGTCAGTTTCAGGTGAAAAAATCAGATGAGTAATAACCTCAGATAGGCAGGAGCAGCACTGATATTTGTACAAGCAATACCTAAGTGTACAGTTATTAACATTTTGACACATTTTGCAGTTCAATTGATACAATACACAGTGTCAATTTTAATGTACATGAATAATAACAATTTTGCTTGTTGAGGATTTGAAATACTGTTTGCATTCAATTGCTCTCTCATATTCTCTCTTTCTCTCTCTCCCTCTCTCTCTCTTTCTCTCTCTCTCTCTCTCTACCCTATCTCTCCCCCTCCCCCTCTCCCTCTCTCTCTCTCTCTCTCTCTCTCTCTCTCTCTCTCTCTTTCTCTCTCTCTCTCTCTCTCTCTCTCTCTCTCTGTCCCTCTCTCTGTCCCAAGGACAGATTGTAAGAAAAGGCGTAGCGTTCAATCTTAATCCTTGTTAAATAAAATTCAATTCAGTTCAATTCAATTCAATTCAATTCAATTTATCTCTCTCTCACTCACTCTCTCTCTCTCTCTCTCTCTCTCTCTCTCTCTCTCTCTCTCTCTCTCTCTCTCTCTCTCTCAGCACCTACTCTCTCTCCCTGTCTTTCTGCAAGCTTGTACACGCATATCGTGTAATTGCGACAATGCACAGTGTCACGTTTCAATATATCACTCAAGGTGATTATGAACCGGTTAATTACTACTAATTAACTAACCACACCACGATCCACTCTCGCAGGCATACAATTAAATAGAGTCAACAAAAGTATAAGTTTCAGACGCCTGTTTATGTATAAACTCTCCACCTCCCTCGAGCCTTCACTCAAAATATGTTCCTTTTACGTTCTCAACACGTAAAAAACCAGTGTTCACTGACAAAATGCCAGTACTATGTAGAAAATTATAGTAACACGCTGAACCCGTGTAAATACAGTCGAAATGAGAATGTTCTGTTCGAAAAGCTCTAGTTCGTGCAGGTGTCACACACCCCACGTTGTCACTACTCCAATGAAATCATAGATACGAAAAGACAACGGTGGTCAACGGGGTGCGTACGACATGGTGCACTTAGCTTTATCTCTGCTGCTGCTGCTTAGCCGGTATGCTGGTTAGTCGGTTCGCTGGTTAGCCGGTCCGCTGGTTAGCCGGTTCGCTGGTTAGCCGGTCCGCTGGTTAGCCGGTCTCCTGGTTAGCCGGTCTCCTGGTTAGCGTAGCCTCAACAGTTCCCGCCAGAGTCAGCCGTGCCGATGTTACGGGAACGTAACGAACGAACGAAACGAACGAACGAAGGAAGGCTGCAAACAGAAAGCATCGGTGCACTAAACATGTCAGCTACCCCTCACCCACCACCTTAAAACATGTCATCTTTAAATATCTCATCGAGCACGTGGGCCTGCACAAAACTGACTTTTTACAACAACAAAACAGTCATTTTCCGTCCTTCTCTCCCTATCTGCAAAAACCATATACAGATTAGTATTTTAGCGTCACAGAGAGTAAATTATGCGCTAACCTGGAAAGAACAACAGAGAGTATTTCATTCCACAACACAGACTCATCAACAGCGTTAAATAATGATTTATTACCTCAAAAGCCTATGATTGTAACTCTCAATGGAAGCAAAGTCCGCCTCCTCCCTGGAACAGTCTCTGTTCGTCAACAGTGACCCAAAACGTCCAGAACCCCTTGTCGAATCCTTATGCGAAAGCCATCGCCGACGAAGGAAATGTGACGACTTGTCCTCAGCAAAATACGTGGCAGAGGAAAGGAATAACTTGTGGAAGTTCCCCTAGAGTGCCGAATATAATACTCGGTGAAAAACCATCATACTCTAGAAACTGTGTATACGATCCTTCCCCTTCTGCCGCTGGGTGTCAAGTGTGTCGTCCTTGAGTCTCTGACAGACCACCTAGCCAAATACACGTGACTGACCTTGTCACCAAACCAGTCCAGCTATACACAGTTTTGCCTCCCCAAGCAGGAAAAAGACACGAGAAACTCAATCCCTGAAAATCCCGTGCGCGCTGTCAGCGAAAAAAACCGTCAGCCCTATGACAGCAGAAACCTGCACTGTGAAGCTCGTGCGTTTCAAAACATCCGTGCTCGGGAGCACTGTCAGCAAAAACTCTGCTGTGTCCAATATCACGCACAGGCGCTTTCTATCATACATTGACCCAGAACAGGCACTCCACTGAGTGACGCTTTCTTGGTCTCTGTCACCCGATCGTGACACACCTCCCCTCTTCAAGACGAAACCTCGGTTTCGCTCACAGTCATGTTCTCCTCTACAGCCCGAGAGAGAAAGTCAGCTCCAACATTGTTGGCGCCCGGAATGACGCGTACCGTGAATTGGTACGGTTGGAGAATCAACGCCCAGCGCATAAGTCTGGCGTTTGCCAACCTTGCAACCTGAAGATATTGCAGAGGTTGATGGTCTGTTTCCAGACAGAAAGGTCGTCCTCAAGAACGAGCAACCCCTCGTTTCACCCCTGATGACTGCAACCTTCTCTGTCTTCTTGTCTTTGTTCTTCTGGTCTTTGTTCTTCTCCCCGTAGGCTGTCCTCTCTATGTAGGCGCGCAGCAGGTTGGCGTGGTACAGGCGTGCTTTCCCGTGCATCATGATCCTGTAGTCGTTCTGGCCCACTTTCGCTGTCACCTCAAAAGGTCCTTGCCACTGCAGTTGTAGCTTGTTGTGTTTGACAGGTAGAAGTAGCAACACCCGTTCTCCAATCTTGAAGCTGCGCGGCCGTGCCTTGCGGTCGAATCCTCGCGCGTAACGCTGTGCTGCTCTTCCCAGGTTCTCTTGAGCCAGTTTGCAGGTCTCTTCAATCCTGTTCCTGAGTTCTACGATGTAGGTCGCTGTCGTCTGCACCTCCTCGTCAGCTTCTTCGTCCGTCCAAGCTTGACGCAGGATAGCCATGGGACCGCGTACCTGTCTGCCGTACAACAACTCAAATGGGGAAAAACCCAAGCTCTCCTGAGGAACCTCGCGGTATGCAAAAAGCAATGCTGGGATGTACCTGTCCCACGTGCGTGGTTTCTCCTGAGCTAGTTTCCTCAGCATGGTCTTCAAGGTGCCATTGAACCTTTCCACCAGTCCGTTGCACTGAGCATGGTAAGGAGTGGTGAAGTGCTGCTCCAGTGATAGCAGTCGTGCTGCCTCCGCCATCACTCCTCCCGTGAACTGCGTGCCTCTGTCGGTGAGTACCTCTGATGGAATTCCCAGCCGGGACCACATAGTAACCAGAGCCTCAGCTACTCGCGTGGCTTCAATCGATTTCAGAGGGATCGCCTCTGGGTATCGAGTAGCGTAGTCCACCATGGTCAAAATGTATCTGTTTCCGTCCTCAGACGCAGGCAAGATGGGCCCGATGATGTCCACTGCCACCCGACGAAAGGGTTCGTCGATGAGCGGCATCTTCTCTAAGGGGACCTTCCTCACCCTTCCTTTGGCAACCACCTTCTGGCACTTATCGCAGGACGCACAGAAACGTCGGACATCCGTGCAGATGCCTGGCCAGTAAAAGTGGCGCCAGACACGATCCGTGGTCTTCTTGGTACCAAGATGACCTCCCAGAATCGAGTCGTGTGCCGTTGCCATGACACCCTCGCGAAACTCGCGAGGCACGACAACCTGTTTGAATGTACCTTCTTGGTTGCTGAACTCACGGTAGAGCAACTTCTTGTCCCTGAGGAACTTTGACCTCCCATGCTTCCCGCTCAGCTTCACCTTCCCCGACTTCGCGTGCTCCCGAGGAGTAGCTAAGGTCGGGTCAGAATCCTGAGCCTTCGCGAGAAGCGCGGGGGTCACGTTCCCCAGGGCAGCTCGTGCAGCAGGTAGGGGTTTGAGAGGTTTGTCCTCTCGCTCCGCCTGTGCCCGCGTGAGCACTGAAATGACGTCGGGAGACCGATAAACGGGAACCTCCCTGGTGACGCCGTCCACAAACTGAACCCGGTTTCCAATGAGCAGGTCGCATGGAGGATCGTCCATGACGACGGCCACAATGGTCCCCGTGAACAACGGGGTTACGACCTTGATCACTGCCGTGTTCAAGTCGTAAGCGTGAGATGCCTCGGCCATTCTCACCCTGATGCTGTCTCCTGTGTAGGCCATAGCTGGAACTAGACTCGCCCGAACCACTATCATGTCTGCCCCTGTGTCCCGCAGACCTTCGCCCTTCACTCCGTTAACGTAGACGTTGCAGTGGGGCTGGAAATGTTTCCTGGAGCACGGAACGCAGAGTTGTGGGATGGTGCATGAGCTCGTGACGTCCCTGAACTCCTCACTGCCAACGAAGTGAACGCCCTTCTGGTCAGCCTGTCTCTTGTGGCAGTCCTTCTTCACGTGGCCCCGCTTGTTGCAGTAGTAACACTGGATGTCAGTTCTGGAACTCGATCCCTTGTGTCCCTGATCGTCCTTCCCGTCCTTGGGTCCTGAAGAACCCGAATTTCCCGTTTTTCCTGGCCGTGAGCCTGAAGATTTGCCGGAGATCGCCTGGGCGTCCTCGTGCACTCTGATCCAGTCGGCTGCCTCCTGAGTAGTCTTGGGCTGGTGCTCCTGCACGAAGGTCACCACCTCAGGTCGCAGGCTGGACATCAGTTGTTCCATGACTATGAGGTCGGCAAGGTCGTTGACGGTCCAGTCCTTTTCGGCCATCTCCACCCAGCGCCGCAGGTAGAGATTAAGGCGTGCCACAAACTGATGACTCAGCTCGCCGCTCAGTCTCTTGCTGTTACGCAGACGTCGTCTGTAGGCTTCAGCAGTCAGGTTGAAGCGCTGGAGTAACGCCTTCTTTAGTGCCTGATAGTCTCTCGCCTCGTCGTCCTCCAAAGCGTTGTAGAGCTGCAATGCGCGTCCTTTCAAGCAGGTGCTAAGGCGGCTAGCCCACGTGGCCTCTTCCCACTTCTGGTCAGATGCAATGCGCTCAAACCGGCGTAAAAAGTCGTCGAGCTCGTCCTTGTCATCGTCGAACGTCGGCAGTCTCGTACGGTCGGCAACAAACGTCGGCGCGCTAGCCTGAGTAAGCGTACCCTTCTCGGCCTGTAGCCTAGCTAGCTCTAGCTGGTGATCGCGATCCGCCTGTTCCTTCCGGTCTAGTCTGTCACGTTCGTCTTTCTTTTCCTGTCTGTCACGTTCTCTTTCTTGTCTGTCAAGTTCGTCTTTCTTTTCCTGTCTGTCTCGTTCGTCTTTCCTTTCCTGTCTGTCACGTTCTTCTTTCCTTTCCTGTCTGTCTCGTTCAGCCTGTCGTTCCCTTTCTTGTCTGTCAAGTTCGTCCTTCTTGTCCTGTCTGTCACGTTCTTCTTTTCTTGTCAGTCGCTCAAATTCTTCCTTCCGTTCCACTTCTAAGCGTTTTAGAACGCTTCGGGCTCTAACGCGTGCGTCTCGCTCAGTCGGTTGCTCACTACCAGGAGTCTCGAAAGTTATTCTCCTCGTCGGAGATCCCCCTGTGGCCATGGTTAGTTTTAGCAAAGCTTTATTACCAAAGTAAGTCTAACGCAGCTATAGCTAGAACACGCGGTGATGAAATGGATACAAAAATCCAGCAACCGGAAAATGCAGAAGAAAAATCCAAACGGTGTAGAACAAAACGCGTAGCCTACTTTATGGCTGCTTTTTGCGGTGAAACAAAGTGTTTCCCACAGCCGTGGCCTACTTTATCGGCTGCTTTTTGCGGTGAAACAAAGTGTCTCCCACAGCCTCGGTTAGGACAGAAGTCCTCGGACCCTTCCCCCCCAAAATTCCAACAAAGTCAAAATATGGAGAAAAATCCAAGTAAAACAAGACTATAGAAATATAACCTGTTACAGAATGCGAAACAACAATGTAGAGAAAACTGAGTAAAACGAATAACAAATCCGCTAACCCCGCTCAGCTCTCTGCAACGGAAAACTCTGAACGTACAACAACAAAGATTCACAAACAAAGGAAAGGGAGATAATCACAGTTAGCGCATATAATAACTCACAAATTACAATTTACATTTCCTGCAAGATGTGAATCGCTTAAGGTGTGGTATATGATCAAAACTATACAAAAAAGGGTAGCACCAAGCAGAAAATAAGTCGAGCACTGACGAGATTATCTGCTCTTAGTTCTCCTTAATTGGTGGGTCTTTATCAGTTGGAAATTAACTGAGTAGATCCCGGCTTGGCCCCCATGTGTCACGTTTCAATATATCACTCAAGGTGATTATGAACCGGTTAATTACTACTAATTAACTAACCACACCACGATCCACTCTCGCAGGCATACAATTAAATAGAGTCAACAAAAGTATAAGTTTCAGACGCCTGTTTATGTATAAACTCTCCACCTCCCTCGAGCCTTCACTCAAAATATGTTCCTTTTACGTTCTCAACACGTAAAAAACCAGTGTTCACTGACAAAATGCCAGTACTATGTAGAAAATTATAGTAACACGCTGAACCCGTGTAAATACAGTCGAAATGAGAATGTTCTGTTCGAAAAGCTCTAGTTCGTGCAGGTGTCACACACCCCACGTTGTCACTACTCCAATGAAATCATAGATACGAAAAGACAACGGTGGTCAACGGGGTGCGTACGACATGGTGCACTTAGCTTTATCTCTGCTGCTGCTGCTTAGCCGGTATGCTGGTTAGTCGGTTCGCTGGTTAGCCGGTCCGCTGGTTAGCCGGTTCGCTGGTTAGCCGGTCCGCTGGTTAGCCGGTCTCCTGGTTAGCCGGTCTCCTGGTTAGCGTAGCCTCAACAGTTCCCGCCAGAGTCAGCCGTGCCGATGTTACGGGAACGTAACGAACGAACGAAACGAACGAACGAAGGAAGGCTGCAAACAGAAAGCATCGGTGCACTAAACATGTCAGCTACCCCTCACCCACCACCTTAAAACATGTCATCTTTAAATATCTCATCGAGCACGTGGGCCTGCACAAAACTGACTTTTTACAACAACAAAACAGTCATTTTCCGTCCTTCTCTCCCTATCTGCAAAAACCATATACAGATTAGTATTTTAGCGTCACAGAGAGTAAATTATGCGCTAACCTGGAAAGAACAACAGAGAGTATTTCATTCCACAACACAGACTCATCAACAGCGTTAAATAATGATTTATTACCTCAAAAGCCTATGATTGTAACTCTCAATGGAAGCAAAGTCCGCCTCCTCCCTGGAACAGTCTCTGTTCGTCAACAGTGACCCAAAACGTCCAGAACCCCTTGTCGAATCCTTATGCGAAAGCCATCGCCGACGAAGGAAATGTGACGACTTGTCCTCAGCAAAATACGTGGCAGAGGAAAGGAATAACTTGTGGAAGTTCCCCTAGAGTGCCGAATATAATACTCGGTGAAAAACCATCATACTCTAGAAACTGTGTATACGATCCTTCCCCTTCTGCCGCTGGGTGTCAAGTGTGTCGTCCTTGAGTCTCTGACAGACCACCTAGCCAAATACACGTGACTGACCTTGTCACCAAACCAGTCCAGCTATACACAGTTTTGCCTCCCCAAGCAGGAAAAAGACACGAGAAACTCAATCCCTGAAAATCCCGTGCGCGCTGTCAGCGAAAAAAACCGTCAGCCCTATGACAGCAGAAACCTGCACTGTGAAGCTCGTGCGTTTCAAAACATCCGTGCTCGGGAGCACTGTCAGCAAAAACTCTGCTGTGTCCAATATCACGCACAGGCGCTTTCTATCATACATTGACCCAGAACAGGCACTCCACTGAGTGACGCTTTCTTGGTCTCTGTCACCCGATCGTGACACACAGCACGCACACTGCTCTCACACCAAGTTACACCAGTAACAGTCTGCTTGTCAGCAGTCAGCGACATTTCTTTTTGTTTTGTATTGTTTATTTGCCACGTGCTCTTCATACATGTGAGCTTTATTGTGAAGAATGAAAGAGGCGTGTAAGAGTTGGTACAGTAATAAACATCAGTCACATTGGATCGTTTGGGGTTGCTCAAGTTTGGTGTGTGTGTGTGTGACGCTGTGTGTCTGATGTGTATGTGCCACGGTCTGTGTGTGTGTGTGTGTGTATGTGTGTATGTGTGTGTGTATGTGTACATGCATGCTTCGGTGCATGTACAAATCTATATTTCTTCAGTCTGAACTAGTGCCAGAACAATAATCTGACAACAGTGTCTTCGCGAGTACATGCACGGTTAGGTGCATATACAAATGTATGTGTTTTCAGTTTCAACTAGTGTCAGAATGCGAAACTGACAAGAGAGAGAGCACATGTGTGTGTTTGTGTGTGTGTGTGCATGCGTGCGCACATCAAACACTTGTCATAAATACTTGCTGTGTGTGTGAGCTTGTACGAGAACAGCAATGACTGGTCGTTAATACTTGTGTGTCTGTCGGAGTCTATATCTTGGTCCATGCATATTTGTCAGTTTTCTCACTCGCTATAAACAACACCACAGGTAGGCGATCTTCTATCATTATAATGTACTTAGATCAACATCTGTCTGAACGGAATTCTGACCAAGGTCAAGCGCACGGTACAGGTCAGTCCTTGCCCAGACAGTCACTATCTGGCCATCTGATAAAACTGGACACCACGACCACTCATTTCGTCAGCTGCACTATATGACACATCGTCTGCACTTTACAGGTGTCGTGGTCAAACTTAATTGGCTATCGTCCTGATGGCTAGCCAGGCCACAGGCCACTTCAAATGTGATATACATGCGGGTGATTAGACGTTAAGGTCAGTCCTACTGAGTCATAGGTAAATCTGAAACGGATGATGACGCAGATTGTCGGCACAAAACGCACACACAAACAAACACACACATTCCCATACATCCACACACACATACACCCACACACACATACACCCACACATCCACACACACAGAGACGCACCCACATGCATACTCACACATACACAAACGCACGCGCGTGTGCACACACACGCACAAGCATACACACACATTCACTTACACTGACACACACACACATACACACACACACACACACACACACACACACACACACACACACACACAGTATGCATCGACCAGCTCAGTGCGACTGTCCGGTGACTTTCAAGGTCAATGTCAGACCGACTTACAGAATCAAAAGATCTGAGTCAGTTGAGACAATCAAACACGGTGATAATGATCTGCAGTGATAACCGAACTTCTTTCAAGCAAAACACACACATGTTAGTTATGTCCCGCCCCTGTGAATTTGCATGTCGATTCTAGTTTATCAACTTTTCAGAACACACACCCTGCAGTCAAACCTGTTTAAAACGACCACCAAAGGGACGAATCAAAAGCGGTCCTTCTGGACAGGTAGTCATTATGGAAAGGTGAATTTTATAGGAAAGAACCTCGTAAGGTAATTTTTGTGTGTGGTCGTTATCAAGAGGTGGTCGCCAGGGCAGGTTCGACTGTAGCAGTCATACACCTATACGCACCTGCAGCTCATGACTGACAGCGGCACGTTTGAATTTCAAAACTGGTGTAGGTTTGATTTTTTTCTTTCCGTTTTCGTATTTCCAGCATGTTTTGTGGCATTTTGAACGTTTGTCTGTGTTCTTCGACGTTTACTTTGAAAGCATGCACACGTTTGTGAAAAAAAATGTGGATTGTTTAATATCGGTTTTGAATAATTTTATTCTGAAGCGACGAGCACCGTGCCCTGGAACAGTCAGAAAAGCAACTGATTTGGGCCCGCCCCCTTCCTTTTACCATCGACTGGGTCTTTATCAGCAGTTTGGGAAACTTAGAAAAATTGAAAACTAAATCGAATCTTCTGCCTGTATGGGGCTTCATACCGAATTTGGAGATTCATGCTTAAATGGAAAGATGAAGGCTTACTTTTACTTTCGTTTCGAACCCTTTGTTATTAAACATTCAGACACTGACGCGCTCTAATGACGTACTTATTTTCTTGACGTCATGTATCATTCAGCAAAAATGGCGGCAGATAGTGGATAAAAGTCGATTGCTAATGTCTGCAGATCTTTTAAGCAGACGTCAACCGGATTTATGGAGGCTTCATCTCAGCTGAACCGCGTGGACATCATTCTCCGTCAGTTATTTCTGGAGGGTAATCATTTTATTTTCATTCTGTTCATTTGTAAATTGTTGGTTGTCCTTCGGGTCCGAACACAGGCGGAAGGTAAGACTATGATAGTGGTGGTCCAGTGAACGATACCTTCTGCCTGTGGTCTTACTATGATAGTGGTGGTCCTGTGAATAACCTTCCGCCTGTGGTCCGAAGAAGACCTTTGCGTTCTGCAGCTTATCAGTGCACTTGGAGGTGGCTCTGCAGGCCTAGTCTGGAGGCGCACAGTCTGGAACAGTTACAGTGGGGGCACTGGAAGTCAGTTGTGGTCACTGCCGGTGTTGCGCTGTGGCGTTGTATTCTTGCAGCAACAAGTCCAGAAGTCTCTGACAACGGGCTCCTGCAGTCTGCAGAGGTGGTTGGACTAGGGCTCACCAGCATGATCGGTCCTTGGCATACCCCTCCAGCTCCTTTGGTTTGATATTGCACAACTGGAGATTTGCTTTCACAGAATCTGTATACCGTTCCTTTGGTCGGCCTTGCTGTCTTTTTCCAAAATGAAAGTTCTCCGTACAGAAGGCGCCTGGGTATGCGGTGCTCCTCCATGCGGATGACATGCCCCACCCTGGCTTCGGAGCTTGGCCTTGATGACCACAGATTCGAGGCTGACAATGGCAATGGCAATGACAATGAATGAATGACAATTCTTTATTTAACGAGGGTAATACTAATAGAGTAAGCAGTAATCTGCTTTTTTACATCTGGCCCTCGCACAAAAGAGAGACTAGTCTAAAATGGCTGGTGGAGTTAGCTCGCTCCAGCATTTCGACGTTGGTGATCCGGTCCTCCCACTGGATTCCAAGTATGGCGCTAAGGTCTCGCGTGTGGAAGTGTTCAAGTTTCTTGACATGCCTGCGCTATAATATCCATAGTTCGCATCCACACAGGAGAGAGGAGAGAA
>NC_090259.1:43397980-43417980 GCF_037325665.1 Littorina saxatilis
GCAGGGTATAGTGGCGACACGGCGGTGGGCTTGGTGAACTGCCATGTGGACTTTGTCCAGGTTCAAGGTTTTTTTGGTCTGGTTTTTTTTTCAATATGAAGTTTTGGAACAAACACACGCAGGCAGGCACAGGCACACACACACACACACACACACACACACACACACACACATACACACACACATCACACATACAAACACACACCACACATACCACACACACGCACGCAGGCACGCATACACGCACGCACATACACAAACACACATGAATGCACGCACACACACACGCACGCACACGCATTCCTCCCCCCACACACACTGACAAACACACACGCCTCTCAGTGGAAAAATATCCAAAACGCATCAAAACTCCCTTTTTAAATACAGTAGGTTTGTTAAAGATTATCAACAACAACAAAACAGACATGTTTCTTTCTTCAAAAATGTTTTATTCAGGCTGTTAGTTTGCACTTTGTCATGCATTGATCAGAACATATAAGGGTATCTGCATACATTTATTGTTAACTTCTCCCCATAGAATGCATTAACATTTATTAGATACGACAAATCCTTCTGTTTACTTCGCACACTATACACTTCATGCACTTTTGTCACAATATGGGAATAGATCTTGCTTCTCCTTTAAACTGCTCCAGGGGCGTAGTGACGGACGGGGGGGGGGGGGGGGGGGGGGGGCAGCTTTGGGCAAGCCATATCATTTTTCCAAAGGTATAGCCAGGCAATACCTAATTTTTCAGGTGCAATTTTAAATTTGAAGACAGTTTAGAGTTTTGCCCACACACTTTTCTAATGCATCTGTTTGTTTATTATGACTTGACAACAAAGATATTATAGACTGCACATATTGCTGATTGTAGTTTAAAGAAAATGCACAAGCCTAAATGATATGACTTGCTTGTTAAAAGTATTAAACAATGGCGACTGCTTGTTAAAGTTAAACTACTGTATGAGTGTTGGGTCTCGTCGAAATTAAAATGAATCAAATTAAATTAACAGACAGACAGACACAAAAATTCTCGAGCTTGTTAATCCATGTCATTCCTTCAGCCTAAGTACACGAGTACGTTATGAACCCAAGAACAGGAGAGGATTGACGATTTTGAGATAACGGTTGTCTAATTGTTATCTGTTTGTGTGTGCATATTTTACGGTTATCAGAATGAACTCACATAGATGTTCATCCAGAGTTTATCAAAAGTGCAGGTATAAAATGCCAAACGAGTGTTATCTCTGATACCGAGATACTCACCATGCTTTTGAACGTTCGTCACCTTATGTAAAATCAACAGAGACGAAGAAGACAGAAGAAGAAAACGCAGACCACACAGACAAAGAACAACAAAGTGAATGTGTAGTGTTGCTGCAGTAGGCCACGGAAGTCACACTTTTGTTTAAAACCTCAATTTTCTTTAAAGCCATATGTACTCGATGACTATACACGCTAATTGCTTTACCAACAGCTGGAGACAGACTAAATTAAGTTCCCTGCAAAATATTGTGGTCTAGGACCCCTTAAATGTTGAGATATTTGAATTTTCATTTTGATCTGGATCGTCCTATTTATAGATTTGGCAACACATGTAACGTTGATGCAAGGGAGAGAACACCGCGGCTTTGTTGACATCCTCACTTTTTCAGAGGCTAGAACAAGCTGTAATGCATGTATTATGGTCCGCGCATGGTGACGTATCGTCATTATATGGTCTTATGGTGCGTTTGACATCGATTGTGGGCAAACTACACTTTGTAAACACGGGAGTGCGTTAGTATGCCCAAACATTGTAGTTTCTTTGGTATGCCTTTAACGAACCTATGATTTAAAGATTTCCCTCGGTCTACTTTGTCAATAAGATACTCAACAATTTTCTTGTTGTCCTTTCCTTCCAATGTTAACTCCGGGCCGATCTGCATGTAATTAAATCTAACATGCGAGTGTCTCCGAAATGCATACAATTGTCGAGTGGACAGTATTGGCGTAAACCGGTATTTACCGGTATTTTACCGGTTGAAACGAGAAATCACCGGAACAAAATTGGCTGCCGGTTTGACCTACCGGTTGTTTTTTAGAACTACCGTTTTTGTTGTTGCTGGTAGAACAATAAAACCAGTAGCCTACTCTGAGTTGGACTCGAACTGGTTTCAATGACCAGCCCACCGGTTTTTTTCTGGACCGTTTACATCATAAAAGTTTGCGTACCGGTTTGAACAAATACTAGCGCTATCACTGGTGGAGTGAAGTCTATTCGTCCTCTGTATGTCCTTCTTCTTCTTCCTTCCTTTCCGTCTTCCTTCTTCTGCTTCTTCTACGTTCATGGACTGAAACTCCCACGTACACTCGGTTTTGTTTTTTTAATTTTACTGGTGTGTCTTTATGTGTATGATCGTTTTTACCCTCACCAATTAGGCAGCCATGCGCCGATTTTGGGGGATGCATGCTTGCTATTTTCGTGTTTCAATAACCCATCGAACTCTGACATGGATTACAGGGTCTGTCCTTGCGTCCAGGCACAAGGTCTTGTGTACTAACGAAGGGGGATAAAGCACTAGCAGGTCTGCACAGGTATTTCTAAAATAATATTATTTTCACCATTTTTGCCAGGTGAATGGCGTACAGACCGACACTAGATGACGTCTTCGTGTCCACCATACGCCTGGGGCTGGGCGAGGTCGGCACTGTTGGTCTGACGTCACCCACCTATGACGTCATGGAGGTCGACAACTCACGTTGCCCTGGCAACTGCTCTGGTCACGGCGCCTGTCACGATGGCCAGTGTCTTTGCCTTGTGAGTCAGACCTGAGAATGTTTTGTTGTTGATCTAAAAATTTAGCATGGATTAAAGACACACACCCCATCAAAACCACATACAAAAAAATAAACGAAATTCCTAGTTTCATATTTGTATGAAAAATCATATTTAATATTGTGTGTGTGCCTGTGTGTGTGTGTGTGTGTGTGTGTGTGTGTGTGTGTGTGTGTGTGTGTGTGTGTGTGTGTGTGTGTGTGTGTGTGTTATAGTTATTGTTTTGGTGCCCAGATTACCTTAGATTCAAGCGACAGAAAAACATCTAAAGCAGAGGATGTAATCAGTTGATGTGTGCTAGCTGTAACAAGAACCCAGCAGAAACACGATCATTTGACTAATGTCGATGCACGACCCTGGGCATTAATGTGATGATGAATTTTGCCCTCAAAAGGTGCAGTTCTCGGGAGGCAAATGTCATGAGTTCAACATAGGATACCACATTGCCTTCGGTACCATCTTTGTACTGCTCGGGTGTGTGGCGCTTGTACAGTTGGTGAGTATATACATTATGAGTTGTATTTACCAATAACTACAGCATGTCTTCCATTTTCTCTAATATTTTAGACAGTCAAAAACTGAGTGAAAAATTACACACGAAAATATCGAGAGTGAAAAAAGGGGAAACAAAGAGAATCGTCATGCAGTTTTCAAGACTGAAGACTCAAACTTTTACTGTCCTTATAAAAACAAGGAACATTGCCATGCAGTTTTCCAATGTCACAAGTCTTATGCTGAGGTCGCCGTTAGAAACGTGTGACTTGGGAGCTGAGAGAGGATTTACTAGGGTTGAAAAGATGTTTTCTCTGTTTCCTTTTTGCTTTGTTGTTGCCCATCGTCATCGTCGTGCCTCTCCGTCCCCACTT
Source organism: Littorina saxatilis (assembly GCF_037325665.1). NCBI lineage: Eukaryota > Metazoa > Mollusca > Gastropoda > Littorinimorpha > Littorinidae > Littorina > Littorina saxatilis. The sequence goes on from NC_090259.1 coordinate 43,401,669, forward strand.
CCTCTCTCCTTCTCCTCCACCCTCTTCTTTGTTTGTTTGTTTGTTTGTTTGTTTGCTTAACGCCCAGCCGACCACGAAGGGCCATATCAGGGCGGTGCTGCTTTGACATTTAACGTGCGCCACACACAAGACAGAAGTCGCAGCACAGGCTTCAATGATGTCTCACCCAGTCACATTATTCTGACACCGGACCAACCAGTCCTAGCACTAACCCCATAATGCCAGACGCCAGGCGGAGCAGCCACTAGATTGCCAATTTTAAAGTCTTAGGTATGACCCGGCCGGGGTTCGAACCCACGACCTCCCGATCACGGGGCAGACGCCTTACCACTAGGCCAACCGTGCCGATCCACCCTCTTCTAATACTGTGTGTACACTTTTGCTGTAAGTCTCATTTGGAAACATTAACATTGAAAACGTTGATATATGACAAGAGAACAAGAGATAAAAATAAAAAAAAAGTATGGTTCTGTTTATGCATTGTTTAAGAATAAACAAAGAATTCCAATTATGATATTAAAAACAATGGATAACAAATTACGCACTTCATTAATATTGTGTAGATGATTTATGCACATTGTGTTGTGAAGGTGTGAGCAATTGTGTGGGATAAACGAAGAATTACAAGTATGCACTTACCATTGTCTAGGTGTTGTGCATTGTGTGGGAATACACGAAGGAGGACAAACGATCGCTGCGCAAGGCGTGTCAGGTGACGGTACAGAAACTCCTCTACGTCCTGGTCGTCTGCGCCACCGCCATTAGGGGAGCTTACTTCTTCACCAAGGTAGATAACTCGGCTTGCACAGTACTAGGGTTTATTGTGTGTGTGTGTGTGTGGGGGGGGGGGGGGTTGCCTCTTTGTATGTTTGTGAGTGTGTGTGGTGTGTGTTTGTGTGTGTGTGTGTGTGTGTGTGTTTTATTTTTATTATTCTTTTCTGCATTCATTCTTCTTCTCTTCTCAGGAAATGAAGTTTTACACCTGAACCTTTCGTTGTGTCAGTGGCAGGTGTCCGAAGAGGTGGCCAACAGTCTATGGAGTGCCTACTACCCCGTCATCATCACCGGCTTCTCTCTCATCGTCTGCTTCTGGGCTGAGGTGGGTTTGCAGATACAGTGGTACCTCCCTTTACGACCCCTCTCTTTTACGGGTCCGTCAATATTACGACCGACTTTTCTCTGACGGATTTTTTTTCCTTCTTTGCCTTAGTATTTCTCACCTCAATATTACGCCCCCCTCTCTGATACGACATACGACCGTCCATACGTGAACTTAAAACGACTTTTCCCAATATTATCACGGATTTGGTTTACTCTAATGTATATATCTCCAGTCGTCGAGTCAGTATGCGATACGGACGCTTAATACTTGTAGCGCAGACTTGTCCGTATTTCTGCTGGGTCCAGTCCACATTTTCCATATACCTTTCAAGAAAAGTCTGCTTCATTTTGTATTTTGTTGTCCTCTTTCTTCGCCCCTTCATCTCCTTTGCCTCTGACTCTCCTTCTTTCCTTCTTCTTCTTCTCGTTTTTGTCATTTTCATTTTCTACTTTTGCAGTCTTTTTACCACAAATTCAGTGCCAAAGCTTCGTGCAGACTTTGCAAAGAAAACTTCGTCCAATGAATGAGAGGCTTAAAAAAAACTGCATTAATCGTCATGTACATGTACACACAGAAAATCAAATATCTTTGATATAAAATTGTCTACTGTAATTGACTCTTCTTAGGCCATTACATTCACAAACAAGAGGCGAAGCCTTCAAGGCTCACGTAAGAAATAGACAAACAGTAACACAAACTCAATCACTCCGTCACACATACACACCCACACACACAGTAAGCTTAGGTGACACTGTGCAAGAAAGAGAGACACTAGATCTAGATCTGTCTGTCTGCATGTAGCCTACTTACAGGGACACGACTGCCAAATAGTCTCGGCCCGCTCAAAATAACAATGACCGAGACTACACACACCACGCGAGAGAGAACACTTTTGACCGTGACGTAATCTTATGCGAGCTTTATCCATAGTCTTGGATAACCACTCACACATAGACTCGGAAATGTTAAAGTTTCTACCACAGACATACACACACACACACGCACACACACACGCACACACGCACGCACAAACGCACAGACAGACAAAGTTACGATCGCATAGGCTACACTTCGTGAGCCAAAAAAGGAAATACGTGTGTCTGTAAGGCCAAACAAAACTATATGTTGGTTTATTGTGTGTGTGTGTGTGTGTGTGTGATAAAACCGATCCTATTTTTTTCCCGCCGACCCTAAAACTTTTCAAAACTTCATTTCTACAAAAAAATACAAAAAACGTTTGGCACATTTTGCGAACCATACCGAGAATAAGGGAAGTAACCTCCTTTACAATCGACTACATTTTAAACATAAAATTAAAAACACAAAAAACCCAAGCCGACCTACGGTACCGACCCTATCTTTTTTGGTCACGTTACCCTAAACCTACATATATTTTTGTTTGGCCTAATACAAAATGGTCTTCTATTAAACACCCCACAGGCGTTTCACGTGAGCTCGTCCCCCAGCGGAGAGCGTCAGTTCCTGGGCAAGTCCACCATCTTCTTCATCGCCTTCAACGTGCTGCAGTACATCCTGCTCGCCGTGCAGTGCGTCGTCACTGAGACCCTCGACAACCACGAGAAGAAGGTAATGTGACAGGGTGACGCAGTAGTCTCCTTTCTGAGCACCTCAGCACCGACACACTGAGTTGTCTGCCGGCCTTGACGATGATGATGATGATTATGAGGTTTACTGTCCTACAGGCCTTTGTTGTTTTTGCCTATTAAGGACTAGATAGGCGAAGATTCGATAACCTTTGAAAAACAAAAACAAAACGGCCTTGACGGCGTGAGCGTGGGCTATTTATAAATAGCTCGACGTTTCTTGTACGTAACTGAGTCGCCGGTAAGTTGTAGAGTTGTGTTCGTGATGGGGTCTGGCTGCTGACTCTTCTGGTATGCTGCTCTGGGGAACCTTTGCGTATCATGTCAGTTTTTATAGGGCTATTTATTGAGCTTTAGAATCTCAATCCTGACTGGCTTTGCCTCCAAAGGTGAGTTTAGTGCTTCGGGCACTTGTTTACATTTGCTTGACGAGAATAGACGAGTTTTGGAAATAACTCTGTCAGGTTTGATGGGGTGTGGAATAGTTGCTTCCCTTTGTTGTTTTTCTTGCTTGTCCATGAAAACACCGAGGCAAGCTACACGTGACAATGCAGGCTTGCCGCTTAGTGACAGTGTTTTTATTGAAACAATGGAAAGCAGTTCTTTGACACCCCATATAAAACCCGACAGAATTATCATTAAACACATTGGCTGAAAACATAGCGCTGTTTCATCAGATTTAGACATTTAAATTAGACAGCAAACGTTTTTGTTAATACCATATGTTTAGTCATTTTGTTATGAGAGCATTGAATTACCGGCACGGTTGGCCTAGTGGTAAGGCGTCCGCCCCGTGATCGGGAGGTCGTGGGTTCGAACCCCGGCCGGGTCATACCTAAGACTTTAAAATTGGCAATCTAGTGGCTGCTCCGCCTGGCGTCTGGCATTATGGGGTTAGTGCTAGGACTGGTTGGTCCGGTGTCAGAATAATGTGACTGGGTGAGACATGAAGCCTGTGCAGCGACTTCTGTCTTGTGTGTGGCGCACGTTATATGTCAAAGCAGCACCGCCCTGATATGGCCCTTCGTAGTCGGCTGGGCGTTAAGCAAACAAACAAACAAAAAAGAGCATTGCATTGATCCTTTCTCTCTCTCTCTCGCTCTCTCCCTCTCTCTCTCTTGCTCTCGCTCTCTCTCGCTCTCTCTCTCCCTCTCTCTCTCTCTCTCTCTCTCTCTCTCAAAGGGTACGGACGTGCCCTGCGAGAGCTGCGGATTTCGATGGAATTTACCTAGTTCAACTGTGCTTCTAGTTCCAAAAATTGCTGTGCAAGGATATAACAGTGCATATGTTCTTCGTGTGAAAGATATACTTGTGAATTCATCTTTCTTCGAAGATACAAACGTATTTCTTTGTTCCTTTTGTGTGAGTATTCGCGCCCTGGACAACACATGTCATTAATCACTGGCTGGCACTGTTATCGTGTAGCTGTAGACTGGGAGTGCCAGAGATAGGAATGTTCCTGCAGTCCTGTGGAAAGTCACAACTGGTTGAAATCGCACGGTTGCTTTTGAATCTTCTACCAAGTGAGTTTGGTATGTGAAGTTAGGTGAATCAACGAACTTTTATTATGTACGCTTTACAAGTCAAAGACTATGAATGAGGAAAGTGTTGTGACTTTTTGTGAATTTGCTTTGTTTGGAATTATGTTCTCTTCAGCTGTTTGGAGTGTACACGCGTCAGTGATGTGATGTGACGTTAATGCCTCAACGCCTATCACGCCGCGAGGCGAGGCTCACCCCGCAGTAATCTCTTCAAGTGTCTCCATTAAAAACTGCTGCCAATCATGTTCTATATGTAGATTATGTCAAAGGGGTTTTATCAGTGTATGAGTATGTGCAATCATGTCGGTTATTACTCGCTCACAACTGAGCAAGTCTCTTGAAATAATCGAACACAAGAAAGACCCCAATGAAAAAACTTTCAAGTGTGAGCAACAATTCATGCCGGTATGGAGAGCTGTTCTGATGTACCGGTATATGATCGACTTGCCATCACACGGGTACTCCTCCAGCTGGGTCGATTATTCCCGTACAGTCGATGGCAAGCTTCAGCAAATTACCTGTGAATACGATGACACGGCCATAGTCATTGGAAAACTGCCACCAGCTCTTATCCAGACGTCTATACGTCTGCACTTTTCATGTGAAAAACTTATTGTCATACATTTTTATCCAACCACTTGCACGTTCCTGGTGCAGGGAAGGCAATGCCGTGACTGGGTGGAGGATGACTTCAGGCGCTTGCAGGGTGTTGTCCATACACTCCTGGAGTTTTCTGATGCAATCGACGAGAACAGCCCGGTATACAAAGGTGCCAACCTGATGCTACCCACGTCTGAAGTCAGCGAAGGTACAGACTGCACTCACAGTAGTGACGTCATGGCTGCTGCCGTCGAGAAGACACCTGGTGCAATTAGTACCGGTACCACCGTTGCAGACAGAGCCGAAGACGAGACACCTGGTGCTGCTAGTACAGATACAACTTTCGCCGACAGCGTTGACGACGAGACTCTTGGTGCAGCCAGTACCGATGAAGTCAACACTGATGACAGCCAGGCTATCTCTATTGCTGTCGTCGAAAATAATGTTTTGTCAGCAACTAGTGCGGGCAGTGCTGTCAATAAGACCACTGACAACGACGCCACTGTTGCTGCCACCGCTGCTGACACTGATGACACCCCAACCAGCGGTAACATCTGTACAGCTGATGGTTCAGACAGTGTCGACACAACTGACAGTAGTAGTTGTGGTGAAAGTGACCTGGTGGCCAAACTCATGTTGGAAATGAGAGACATGAAAGTTCAACTGGACAGAAAGATCCTTGCCAACAAACAGCATCGTGACAGAGAGGTGGCGGAGCTGAGGGAGGCAGTAGAACAGCTCAATAAAGAACGCGACGCTATGAAAAAACGATGCCAAGCCTTAGAAAACAAAGTCAGGGAACTGCAAAAGGTTGAGAAAGAGCAACACAAATCCTCCTCTCAGCAAACGTCCCCTCCAGAATCTCGCCCTTCTCTGTCCGGTGTTCAAGCCATTGCCATCACCACGAACAAGGGGCGATATGCGCCCTCCCTTTCTGACGACGAGGACTCGACCACGCCCCCTCCTAAAAACGGTCAGTCTGCTAACCGTGAGCCCTGCCGTGACCAGTTCCCGGTCGCTCTTAACGCCACTGATCGCCCCCCTACACTCCGTATCCCCCCCACCTGCACACACTTCCTGCTCGGGGACTCAAACCTGGGAAACATTGCCAAAAAGCGTCTGGACAGGTCGGGTGCTACAGATCTAGAGATCAGGACTCTACGAGGCACCACGACCCAACGCCTGACAACAATTGTCACTGACAGCGGCACTCACCCTTCAGTGAAGAAAGTTGTGTTAAATGTCGGGACAAATGACTGCAGGGGAGACTTAGATAACTTTGTGCAGAGTTTTGCTAATCTGCTCTCAGCAGTCAAAAAGCACTTCCCTTCATCCTGTGTCTATGTCGCAGCCATACCCCCACAACGACAGAACAAAATGATACGCAAAATAAAGGACTTTAACAGCAGACTGAAGGCTCTGTGCAACACTGAACAAGTGACCTTCCTGTCTCTTCAGTTGATCTGGAAGGTTGATGAAAACGGATGCCTCGACAGCCAGATACTTGCAGACAGTGTTCATTATTCACCCAAAGGACTGTCACTGTTCTTGCGCGAAGTGAAGTCTGCATTGTGGGAGCGTCAGCAGAACCCTGTGGCATCATATGCTGCAGCTGTGAAAGGACAAAGCATGTCCAGTCCTCAAACTTCGCCACACGACATTGGTGAGACATCACAGTCCACTCAGCAGCCCTTATCACCAAGGTCGCAACACCCACCAATGTCACAGCAGCCTCCACAGGACGCCGTGACGCTGCATAGCCCTCAACAGCAGAACGAAACGGAGCAGCCCTGCCATCGCCCCCAGCATCAGTGTGTACCGGACCAGCACAGCCATCGCCCCCAGCACCAGTATGTACCCGAGCAGCCCAGCCATCGACCCCAGCACCACTACGTAACGGAGCAGCCCAGCCAACCGCCCAGGTCAACTGAGGCCACTGCGCTGGCACCAGGTGGTACCCAGCCGCCACACCACAGGTGGTTTCACCCCTTCCCAGTTCTTGACCCCAGTGGGTATTTTCACGCGCCGCCTGGCCCCCACAGCCACTTCCACCAATCCCATTATCCCCCTCATCTGTTCCATCCGTCTATGTACAGAGCCTTCAGCCCCTTTGTGCAACAGGCGCCACCCCCATTCTACAGTCAGTGGCCAGTGCCGCAGGCAACAATGTAGCTACAGTGACCCATCTTCACACGCTAGTGTAAAATAGCGCGTGTCACACCTTAACATAATTATAACCACGTTATGTCCCATAAACTCTAGTTCTGGAGACAGAAAAAATAAGTTAGCATTGTGCTTGTCACCTTGTATAACTGTAATTGTGCTTTGTGCGTGTGTGTGCGTATGTGTGTTTGTGTGTGTGTGTGTGTGTGTGTGTGTGTGTGTGTGTGTGAAAGACATCTCATTTTCATATGATTACACATTATGCACAATTTTCACTGATTCCCCCAATTTAATTTCTGTTTGTGGCCTGTTCGTATCGCCGTATTGTGCTATACAGACTGTGTGGCTCGGAAAGTCACAGTGTAGTGTTCTTGTGGTTTTCACTCTTTTGTTATAAGAAACAGTGGCTGTGTTCAGCCGTATCAGAACCGTACACACAAAATTTCCATTGTTACTGAGCGGACAGTCGATATCTACATGTTAAGTACTGCTCTTGGTACATTGAAATGTGACAGTGGTGCTGTGTTGACTCGGATCCTCACTAACATTCGGAGAACACCTGTCTAAGTTTCATGTGGAAATCTGCGAGGGCGTGAATGAAGACTATATTCCCTCCAGCGTGTGTGAGTGGTGACTGCCACGTAATCCGTGTAATCTGCCCGCTTCGCCTGAACGGTGTTGTGTTTGTGTCAGGCTGACTGGGCTCGTTTGATTCAAGTCGAGTGTCAGCGCAGAGGTGCGGGACGCTATTGTGAAACTTTACCATATTGTGTTGCAAGACTACCGGCATAAATTTGTTGGTTGTGTTTATAGTTTGAACTGACTGTCGTTTTGCTTTTTTCGTGACAGTTGTTGTTTTGCTTTTTTCGTAACAGTTATTGTGTATGTGTTAGTTATCATTGTGTGTGTTTATTCCTTGTTTTATTATGCTCAGTGTTGGTCATTTAAATGTGTATCACCTCTATAATAAGGTTCCTGATGTATGTGCCTTCCTTGAAAAAGCGTCTCCGAATTATCATTTGTTTGGTATTACTGAATCAAGATTAGATTCAAGAGTTTCCGATAATGATATCGCGATTGTTGATTATTGTGTTGAAAGGCGAGACCCAGAAATCCAAGGGCAGACTGGAATCGCGGTATATATTCATGACTCAATTAAACACATTACGCGTAGACGCATAGACCTAGAACCCAGCGCAGTAGAATGCATTTGGTTAGAACTCAAACCCAGTAAATCAATGGCCCCTCAATTCGTGTGTTTTCTTTACAGAAATCCTGCGGAAAATTTTGAGTGGTATGATCATTTTGTACAAATGTTAGACAATGTTTATAATAAGAGCAAACACAATGCTGACGTTATGCTACTTGGCGATTTTAACATAGACATGTTAAAGTCCCATCCCAGCTGGGAATCAACTACTCAGTTATTTGGGCTTAAACAGCTTGTAAAGTCACCCACAAGGGTAACTTCAACGACATCTACATTGCTCGATCATATTTATACGAATAATCCGGACACAGTCTTAGGTGCCTGTGTATCCGACCTTAGTGTAAGTGATCATAGTCCTGTAAGCTGTTCCAAATTGATGAAGTTACCCAAGGCAGAATCAAAAGGTCACACATATATTTCATACAGGTCGTTTAAACATTTTAATCAGGGTTTCTTCTTTAATGATTTGAATTGTACACCGTTTGCTTCTGTGCTTGATTATACCGATCCTAACGAGGCACTTGAAGCCTGGTATTCCCTCTTTATCGATGTGGTAAATCGACATGCACCTGTGAGGCGGAAACGAGTAAGACATCCTAAACTTCCTCCCTGGTTAACCATTGATATCATCGAAGCAATGGCGTATCGCGACCAGTTAAAGACAAACAAATTATTTGAAGATTATAAAAAAGCGCGTAACAGAGTAAAGAATCTTGTGAGAAACGCGAAGCGATCATATTTTGATAAACTTGTGGGTAACAGCAAAGATGTTTCAAAAGTCTGGCGCGCCCTGAACACGTTTTTAAAAGGCAACTCCTCAAAAAATAGTAGTATTCCTCAGAATATAAAGGCCAACGACTTTAACGATTATTTTTTGTCCGTTGCTGAATCACTGGTAGATTCTCACTCAAAATCTCCAGGTACAGAACCACATTCCTGTTGTGAACGCTTGCAGATGTTCTGTGATGAAAAATTAGGAAACACGGATGCGTTTGTTATTCCGATAATGGCCATCCATGAAGTTGGCCAGTACATAGCAAGGTTAGAAAATAAAAAATCTTCCGGACTTGATGAAATAAGTAATAAATTATTAAAATTGTCTACTCCTTATATAGTAGAGTCTCTGACTTATGTTTATAATTTATGTATTCAACACAATGTTTTTCCAAAAGAATTTAAAAAAGCGAAAGTCATACCTTTGCCAAAGAAAAAAGGTTCTCAAGACTTAAATGATTTTAGACCTATATCTTTGTTATCTGTATTATCTAAGCCTCTTGAAAGGCATGTTCAAAAACATCTGGTTACTTATTTGGAGGACCACAATCTCTTGCATCAACTTCAGTCTGGTTTTCGCTCTCAACATTCATGTAACACTGCCCTTGCCAGATTAACTGATTCATGGTACTCATCCATTAATAGGTTAGACATTTCTGGTGATGTTTTCTTGGACCTAAAAAAAGCTTTTGACCTCGTGGATCATGAGATCCTTCTACAGAAATTAAAATGTTATTTGAAAAGTTCTAGCACTGTCGCTTTTTTTAACTCTTATCTTAGAGAGAGGGTTCAATCTGTATACGTACACGATACGTACTCTTCTCAGGGCACTGTGAAATGTGGAGTGCCACAGGGGTCTGTTTTGGGACCTGTATTATTTTGCATGTATATAAATGATTTGCCCTTGTACCTACAGTCTGAATCTGTTGAGTGTCATATGTTAGCAGATGATACTACCTTACATGCAACAGGGAAAAGCCCTGCACAAATTCAAGACAAATTACAACAGAGCCTAAACGATGTTTCTGAGTGGTGTTCTGCAAATCGTATGCTTATTAATCCAGATAAAACAAAGTCTATGATAATCAGCACTCGCCAAAAACATCAACTTTCAGAAATGACTCTGAGTCTGTCCCTAAATGAGCACTCCATTGAGCAAGTAGCTGAGCACCGTTTACTGGGACTTACTGTTGATAATAATCTCAAATGGCAGACTCACATCAATGGAACCTGCAAAAAAATTGCTAAAAACCTGTTTCTTTTGTCAAAGTTACAAAGCATTATTAATCTAGACACAAGAAAACTATTTTACAATGCCCACATAAAACCCCATATTGATTATGCTTCCATAGTATGGGACGGGTGTAGTGAAGTTCACTTGAAGAAGCTGAACTCGCTCCAGCGTAGAGCTGCTAAACTAGTTCTGCCCAGTCCATCTCTTTCTACAAAGGAAAAGATGAAAAGTATTGGGATGTTAAGCTTAAAAAAGCAACTTTTGTATAATAAATGTTCATTTATGTATAAAGTCGTCTATAAGGACGCCCCAACATATCTTATACAACTCTTCAAATCATCTCCGTCATATTATTCAAACACTCGAAATAATCTTGCCTTGTCAAGGCCCCGCATCGATTTGTTTAAAACGAGTTTTTCTTATTCTGGTGCGTTCCTTTGGAATTCACTACCTGTAAATATCAAGTCATGTCTGTCATTATCTTCTTTTAAAAGACAGCTCCGAAAGCACCTCTCTAACGACTAAGTCGGTGTACAGTTTGTGCGAATGTGTGTGAGGATGTGTGAAAGAGAAAGTGTATAGTATGCTTCCATTAACAAGCACACTTTTGAATTTTTTTTTATATTTTTACTTTGTTATACTTTTCCCTACATAATTTTGTTTTATTTGATTTTTTGTGTGTGATTTATTTTTTATTTTTTATTCTTCAATGTGTTCTTTGTTTCATGTGTGTATCATAGTAGGGACTAGCTGTAAGAAAGGACCATATGGACCTAATGCTATCATCCCTCGGTAATAAAGTTTTCGAGTTCGAGTTCGAGTTCGAGTTCGAGTTCTCTCTCTCTCTCTCTCTCACTGTCTCTCTCTCTCTCTCTCTCTCTCTCTCTCTCTCTCTCTCTCTCTCTCTCTCTCTCTCTCTCTCTCTCTCTCTCTCTCTCTCTGTTTAAACCAAACACATTAAAGACAGAATAATCATTTCGGAAGATCGTTTATTCTTTTCGAAAACCTCATTCAAGTTGTGGTGGTGGTCGTCCTCGTACCGACCCATAATGTAAGCTGTCCTTACACGATAAAAACAAAAAGGGCACAGAATTCGAAGCGGTCATGGAAGTTTATATGGTTGCTGTTGCATATAATCTATACAGATACAAATATATGCATTGCGTATCACGCACCACGCATTAGTTTTGATGCTGCCGTATAACAGACAACTATGTAATAAGAGATATTGTAAAATACAAAAAGATATCTGGGCAAATATGCTTAACCTTCGCCGGTGGTCGTGTATCACGCACCACGCATTAGTTTTGATGCTGCCGTATAACAGACAACTATGTAATAAGAGATATTGTAAAATACAAAAAGATATCTGGGCAAATATGCTTGCTTTTAAGAATGCCTCAGGCACCTAAAAAGCTCTCATGTCCTTCAATTTCAGCGAGAAGTTAAAAAAAAAACCAAAGGTCAAATTTAGACTACAAACATCGTGGGGCTGTGCGAACCCATGTTTCTCAAAGAAGGAAAAGCGTGCATCTTTGAGAAGCATGCGCACGGCCCCACGATGTCTTCCGTGTGTAGTCGATAACCCGGACTGGCGAAGGTTTAAGTGCAAATAAAAAGTATGCAAAGAAGTGGACAAATGAGTTGTTTTCATTTTTGAGTACCAGGCAATACTTGTGTCCTATTATTACCACAACGTTTTTTTTATCATGAAATGTGAATGACTTTTCAACAAGATTTGACGAAGAAAAATTGAAAAGATATGAGCTTGAAACTTCTACATTTTTATTGTGACAGACCTAAACGAAACTAGTTTTAAGCATGGAGAATCAGGAGACTGCCATGCAAACTGAGAAAGGAAACAAACTCGCATCTTTCCCCGATAGCCATATATAAGTTGCAGGGACGATAAAAACAAGAAATTCCTCCGATAGGAACTACACCCCCGTCAAAGGGAAATAACCTTCTCAGTTGGTGGCAGTGAGAATGGTTATTTCCCTTTGACCGACGGGGGTGTCCGTCTATACCAGGCCTTGTATAATTTTTAATCCACCAATAACTCCCTAACCGTGTGTTTGACTGGTCCCAATTTTTGTAAGGACCGTCTCAGGAATGTATAGAACCTGTTCACCAAGTTTGGTGACGATCGGTCCGTTCATTCTTGAGATCTACTTGCGAACACAAACACATCGAGTGAAACCTATACACACCCCTATACCGGGGGTGTAAAGACAATAAACAACCAACAAGTCAACAAAAATGGAATAACTGGCGTTCACAGACTGAATGTAAGGAATGGGGTTTCTGCGTGTCTTTCAGATGTTGGTGCTACGCGTGTGTAATGGCGGCTTCGCACTGCTGATGATCATCGCCGTCGTCTTCTTTCTCATCTACGGCGTTGAGGTGTACTTCAAGGTGAGAGGGCTGTGCGCTTATATGTTTGTTTTGTTTGTTGAAGCTGTTTAACCGGTGACATACCCGTATCATCTTTGAAGTGAAGCCATTGTTGAAAGATTGAACAGCACGTTTTAACTGAAGGAATAACAAACATGATAATAGCAGTTGGGTAAGCTGACACGTGTAGATCGACATTAATGTTGATGACGACAATAGGCGATGTTCGGAAATAACTGTGTGGGTTTCTATGGGTTTTAAAAGAGTGAATACCCTTGCTTTTATTGAGGCAAGCTTTCCCACGTGACATTATAAGCCAGTGTATACACACTTGAAAAAGGAGCACGTCTGGAGACACGCCCCTTTTTAATGACTGGCCTATTATGTCACGTGGGAGAGTTTGCCTCATTAAAAACAAGGGTATTCACTCCTTCACAACTCATACAAAACCCGACAGAGTTATTTTCGAATTCGTATATTAATTGACAGATGATTCCGATTGTGATGTTGGCGATTCAGACGATGACTCAGATGATGCTGATAATTCAGACGATGACTCAGATGATACTGATGATTCAGACGATGACTCAGATGATACTGATAATTCAGATGATACTGATGATTCAGACATTGACTCAGAGAATTCAGATGAAACTGATCATTCAGACGATGACTCAGATGATACTGATGATTCAGACGATGACTCAGATGATTCAGATGATGATGGTGGCAGGTTCACGGAGCGTTCATGGTGTCGGAGAGCGGGCTGGACATGTGGCAGCTACAGATGTCCTGATGATGATGATGATCATGATCATGATCATGATCATGATCATGATCATGATGATGATGATGGCAGGTTCTCGGAGCGTTCATGGTGTCGGAGAGCAGGCTGGACATGTGGCAGCTACAGATGTCCCGATGATGATGATGATGATGATGATGATGATGATGATGATGATGATGATGATGATGACAGGTTCACGGGGCATTCATGGTGTCGGAGAGCGGGCTGGACATGTGGCAGTTACAGATGTCCCGCCTGGGGCTGGTGGCTCAGGCCGTGCTGCAGCTCCTCACCGCTCTCTTCCTCGTCTCGGACGTGGCCCTGGAGGGCTGGAAAGACAAGTAAGTCCACCATTGTCTGGCTTGCTATCTGTTCATCGGTTTAAACATGATTCCTCAAGACTGTCCATCAATCTCGCCAGATATTGAGCATCAGCAACTCTTATCTTTCCAGGGGCGGATCCAGGGGGGTGGGGGGGGTCCGTGGTTTCCGGCCCCCCCCCCCTCCCCCCCCCCCCCTAAAAATTTTTTGTTTTTAAATTGAGAATAAAGAAAAACTGATGTCTCAGATTGCACCAGATTGCTCCATTTTTCTTGATTTTTATTAAAATTTTCCCGGACTAGGAGCCGGCCTTTGTCTTCTAAGTGACGGTTTGGGAAAGTAGTTGGGTAATTTGTTGGCTCAGGTTGCACAAGATCAATAAATTGTCCTTGTTTTGATCCAAATTTGCCTTCTTAAATATACTTTTTGGAAGGTGTATTAGGGGAGTTTCTTGGCTCAGATTGCACCAGATTATTCCATTTACCTTGTTTATATCAACATTTTCCGGGGGAGCATGTCCCCGGACACACACCCCCCCCCCCCCCCCCCCCCCAGGAGGTTCGAACGCTTCGCTCCCTCAACAAAATGCTTCGCGTCGTCGAATTGTCCCTAAAAGAAATTTGGAACCGCCCCCCCCCCCCCTCCCTCCCTCCCCCCTAAAATTAATGTGATCCGCCCCTGAACTTTCTATGTTAAGTTTATTGTCTGTACCATAAGTGTTTGTCTGTACCATAAGTTTATTGTCTGTACCATAAGTGTTTGTCTGTACCATAAGTGTTTGTCTGTACCATAAGTGTTTGTCTGTCTGTCCACGCTAAAGACCACGGGGTCAACGTACTTGTGAATGTTTTGTTTTGTTATAGATTAAACGTTCCACTAACTTACCATTAACCACTTTTTACATTTAGTCAAGTTTTGACTAAATGTTTTAACATAGAGGGGGAATCGAGACGAGGGTCGTGGTGTATGTGTGTGTGTGTGTCTGTCTGTCTGTGCGTGTGTGTGTGTGCGTAGAGCGATTCAGACCAAACTACTGAACCGATCTTTATGAAATTTGACATGAGAGTTCCAGACATTTTTTTAATTTTTTTCGATAAATACGTTTGATGACGTCATATCCGGCTTTTTGTAAAAGTTGAGGCGGCACTGTCACACCCTCATTTTTCAATCAAATTTATTGACATTTTTGTAAAGCAATCTTCGACGAAGGCCGGACTTCGGTATTGCATTTCAGCTTGGTGGCTTAAAAATTAGTTAATGACTTTGGTCATTAAAAATCTGAAAATTGTAATTTATTTTTTATTTTTTATATAAAACGATCCAAATTTACGTTCATCTTATTGTACATCATTTCCTGATTCCAAAAACATATAAATATGTTATATTTGGATTAAAAACAAGCTCTGAAAATTAAAAATATAAAAATTATGATCAAAATTAAATTTCCGAAATCGATTTAAAAACAATTTCATCTTATTCCTTGTCGGTTCCTGATTCCAAAAACATATAGATATGATATGTTTGGATTAAAAACACGCTCAGAAAGTTAAAACGAAGATAGGTACAGAAAAGCGTGCTATGCAGCACAGCGAAACCACTACCGCGCTGAACAGGCTCGTCAGTTTCACTCCGTTATGCACAAGCGTTGTTGTTGTTGTTGTTGTTGTTGTTGTTGTTGTTGTTGTTGTTGTTGTTGTTGTTGTTGTAAACACATCTTAAACATTCCAACAGGCTTCCAGTGCTGAGTCATAATATCTACGACATCGGCTTTCGTATCGTGGAGTTTGGTGTGGCGCTCTGGTTTCCCTGCGTTCTCTGGAACTGCGGCCAGTAAGTCATTGGGAAATATATTTTGTTTTTTTGAGAGAGAGATGAGGCTGCGATTGTGAAGACTAAGATAGGATATGCATTTAATATAGCAGAACAGAATCTGTCATTACTTAATGTTTGATTGGATGGTCATTAATCATGTGAATAATAATAATAATGATAATAATAATAATAATAATAAAACATTCTTTTATAGCGCTGTTCACCGCCAAATGGCAGTCTCATGGCGCTTTACATTAGACATTAAAATTTAACATTTTACATAATACATATAAAAAGTTTTCTCGTAAGAAATAACATACATGAATGGTTGTATGGATAAAAGGTTAGATCAATCAATCAATCAATCAATGAAGCTTATATCGCGCATATTCCGTGGGTACAGTTCTAGGCGCTCTGCAGTGATGCCGTGTGAGATGAAATTTTATACGGCCAGTAGATTGCAGCCATGTCGGCGCATATTTCCCTTTCACGGCCTTATTCCAAGTCACACGGGTATGGTAGACAATTATTAACTGTGCCTAAGCAATTTTGCCAGGAAAGACCCTTTTGTCAATCGTGGGATCTTTAACGTGCACACCCAATGTAGTATACACGGGGGGTGGTTCGGACACCGAAGAGAGTCTGCACACAAAGTTGACTCTGTGAAATAAATTTCCGCCGAACCTGGGATCGAACTCGCGCTGACAGCGGCCAACTGAATACAAATCCAGCGCGCTACCAACTGAGCTATATCCCCGCCCCAAATAGAT
>NC_090259.1:43422980-43540480 GCF_037325665.1 Littorina saxatilis
TAGGAGGTAGTTTTCCACGTCTGAGAATCGCACGTTCTGTCCCCGCACCAACTTTCTTGTGTGTGACAGCAATTTTGTGACTCCCCAAAATGTATACCATTGCTAACAATGCCAGGTGGTGACAATTGCACGAGTATTAGGCTGTACCCGTTTGGAAAGTGATAGAACGTTCTTATTGCTGACATGCCTCCTTCTCTCTTAGATACCCCTCGTATTTCGTGTTGAAAATCCTTAGGACAGCACCTGGAAACCGCACGACTTTAGACAGCAGGAGCTTCACCAATGTTACTGTTATCAACTATCATTGTCTTTCAGTATAAACTTGAGGCCCCCTACTGCTGAAGCTACACCCCTCGGCCCTGGCTCTCAATTTGCTCATGTAAATGTGCGCTGCTACAATGGAATAGGTTCGCAAAGCTTTAATAACATACTTCCAACGTTGAATTATCAACTCTCTTCTCTTTCAGTACAAACTTGAAGCCCACTACTGGATCCCCAAAGGGCTGAAGCCTCGTCACTGGCTGCAGACGTTCTTGGCTCTCATGTTACTCGTGTTAACATCTTTGGCCGCTGCTGTAACAAAAGTTTGTTACAAAGCTGTAATAACACATTTTCAACTCTATTCTCTTTCAGTACAAACTCGAAGCCCACTACTGGATCCCCAAAGGGCTGAAGCCTCGTCACTGGCTGCAGACGTTCCTGGCTCTCATGTTCCTGATCGGGTCTCCGTTCGCTGCGTACACGGTGTGCCATTCCATGACGTCGTCCTCCTCCTATCTGAAGGTGCTCGTCATCGGAGCCGCTGTGCTGCTCGAGCTCATCTCTCTCAGGTGGGTGTGGGCAGGGATCTGGACGGTTTGCTGTGTTCACAGGTCTGCATGATGTATGCATTTAGAGACTGAGACGGATAGAGATAGAGAGAGGGAGGCAGGGATCGGGACGGTTTGCTGTGTTCACAGGTCTGCATGATGTAGCCTATGCATTTAGAGACCGAGACGGATAGAGATAGAGAGAGGGAGGCAGGGATCGGGACGGTTTGCTGTGTTGACAGGTCTGCATGATGTATGCATTTAGAGACTGAGACGGATAAAGATAGAGAGAGGGAGGCAGGGATCTGGACGGTTTGCTGTGTTCACAGGTCTGCATGATGTATGCATTTAGAGACTGAGACGGATAAAGATAGAGAGAGGGAGGCAGGGATCGGGACGGTTTGCTGTGTTCACAGGTCTGCCATGATGTATGCATTTAGAGACTGAGACGGATAAAGATAGAGAGAGGGAGGCAGGGATCGGGACGGTTTGCTGTGTTCACAGGTCTGCATGATGCATTTAGAGACCGAGACGGATAGAGATAGAGAGAGGGAGGCGGGGATCGGGACGGTTTGCTGTGTTCACAGGTCTGCCATGATGTATGCATTTAGAGACTGAGACAGATAAAGATAGAGAGAGGGAGGCAGGGATCGGGACGGTTTGCTGTGTTCACAGGTCTGCATGATGTATGCATTCAGAGACCAAGACGGATAAAGATAGAGAGAGGGAGGCAGGGATCTGGACGGTTTGCTGTGTTCACAGGTCTGCATGATGTATGCATTTAGAGACTGAGACGGATAGAGATAGAGAGAGGGAGGCAGGGATCGGGACGGTTTGCTGTGTTCACAGGTCTGCCATGATGTATGCATTTAGAGACTGAGACGGATAAAGATAGGGAGGCAGGGATCGGGACGGTTTGCTGTGTTCACAGGTCTGCATGATGTATGCATTTAGAGACCGAGACGGATAGACTGAGATAGAGAGAGGGAGGCAGGGATCGGGACGGTTTGCTGTGTTCACAGGTCTGCATGATGTATGCATTCAGAGACCAAGACGGATAGAGATAGAGAGAGGGAGGCAGGGATCTGGACGGTTTGCTGTGTTCACAGGTCTGCCATGATGTATGCATTTAGAGACTGAGACGGATAGAGATAGAGAGAGGAAGGCAGGGATCGGGACGGTTTGCTGTGTTCACAGGTCTGCATGATGTATGCATTTAGAGACCAAGACGGATAAAGATAGAGAGAGGGAGGCAGGGATCGGGACGGTTTGCTGTGTTCACAGGTCTGCATGATGTATGCATTTAGAGACTGAGACGGATAAAGATAGAGAGAGGGAGGCAGGGATCTGGACGGTTTGCTGTGTTCACAGGTCTGCATGATGTATGCATTTAGAGACTGAGACGGATAGAGAGAGGGAGGCAGGGATCGGGACGGTTTGCTGTGTTCACAGGTCTGCATGATGTATGCATTTAGAGACCGAGACGGATAGACTGAGATAGAGAGAGGGAGGCAGGGATCGGGACGGTTTGCTGTGTTCACAGGTCTGCATGATGTATGCATTCAGAGACCAAGACGGATAGAGATAGAGAGAGGGAGGCAGGGATCTGGACGGTTTGCTGTGTTCACAGGTCTGCATGATGTATGCATTTAGAGACTGAGACGGATAAAGATAGAGAGAGGGAGGCAGGGATCGGGACGGTTTGCTGTGTTCACAGGTCTGCATGATGTATGCATTTAGAGACCAAGACGGATAAAGATAGAGAGAGGGAGGCAAGGATCGGGACGGTTTGCTGTGTTCACAGGTCTGCCATGATGTATGCATTTAGAGACTGAGACGGATAAAGATAGAGAGAGGGAGGCAGGGATCGGGACGGTTTGCTGTGTTCACAGGTCTGCATGATGTATGCATTTAGAGACTGAGACGGATAGAGATAGAGAGAGGGAGGCGGGGAGAAGAAAGAGACAGAGACAGAGAGGGGGGGAACGAGAGCGAGAGAGAATTTAACGTGTTGTCTTTTGTTGTTGTTGGTTTGCTAGTTTTTTACGGTTATAAAAAAAACAAGAAATTCCTCCGAGGTAGGAAAAACACCCCCGTCCTTACCATTCTCACTGCCACCAACTGAGAAGGTTATTTCCCTTTGACCATTAATATGTCCCTCTATAAGTCCTTGTAGAATCTTAATCCACCAATAACTCCATAACCGTGTGTTTGACTGGTCCCAATTTTTGTAAGGACCGTCTCAGGAATGTATAGAACCTGTTCACCAAGTTTGGTGACGATCGGTCCGTTCATTCTTGAGATCTATATGCGAACACAAACACCCAAACACATCGAGCGAAACCTATACACACCCCTATTAGTCAGTCGGCTAAGGACCGTTTTGGTTACTTTTTGGCGTCACGTTAGCAAACACATTTTTCTGATAGATTTTAACACCACAACACTAAATCTAAAGTTTTGGGGCAATATTCCAAACCACCGGTGAGAAAAACGTTGGTTTGTGTGTATGTTTTCCTTCTTTGGCGTTACTATTCTTGTTTTGAGGGTTGGGTTCATAAAACGGACATAAAACTTAAACCGCTTGACAGAAATTCTATAACTTTAAATCATTCGAAAGGGAAGGCATTCATGTACACGTTTGTGCCACTTAAAAAGACGTCATTATCTGTTTATTTTTGTGAAATTGACAAGAAGAGCGGGGTAGTAGTTGCGCTGAGAAGGATAGCACGCTTTTGTGTACCTCTCTTCGTTTTAACTTTCTGAGCGTGTTTTTAATCCAAACATATCATATCTATATGTTTTTGGAATCAGGAACCAACAAGGAATAAGATGAAAGTGTTTTTAAATTGATTACGAAAATTTAATTTTGATAATAATTTTTATATTTTTAATTTTTAGAGCTTGTTTTTAATCCAAATATAACATATTTATATGTTTTTGGAATCAGAAAATGATGTAGAATACGATGAACGTAAATTTGGATCCTTTTATAAAAAAAAATATATTTTTACAATTTTCAGATTTTTAATGACCAAAGTCATTGATTAATTTTTAAGCCACCAAGCTGAAATGCAATACCGAAGTCTGGGCTTTGTCGAAGATTAGTTGACCAAAATTTCAACCAATTTAATTGAAAAATGAGAGCGTAACAGTGCCGCCTCAACTTTCACGAAAAGCCGGATATGACGTCATCAAATACATTTATCAAATGAAAAACATATCTGGGGATATCATTCCCAGGAACTTTTATGTCAAATTTCATAAAGATCGGTCCAGTAGTTTGGTCTGAATCGCTCTACACACACACACACACACACACAACCACACTCCCGCAGTGGGGCACTGCGGTTATGAAATTAAAAGCCCCTCCTGTTTTTGGAACCGCAGGAGCTTTCTAGTTTGCTGTTAGGTAGATTTTTGGTTCCTCTTTCCTGTCATGCTCTCTTTTTCTTCATGAATTCTTTTCTTTTTTCTGCCTTCTTGCTCATTCACCTGTATTTTTTCCAAAAATCTCTTCTCTTGCCGCTTGTCTCGCGATTCATGTATAGTTTAATCTGTTAGTGTTCTGATGTAAGTCCAGCAGTAGATAGGTTAAGCCTATTTTAACATACTGGAAACTGGTAATCTTCCAGTAGGTATTAATTTAGTTTTACTAAAGCCTGCTGGGACACAAGTAATGGGTTAGTGCATTTGTAAACAGGAATCGCTTGACAAGTGGCCCCCTTCATCCCCCCCTTCCTCGTCCTGATATGGCTCTGCGTAGTCGGCTGGACGTTAAGCAACAAATAAACAAACAAACAAACAAACACACACACACACACTCACATACACCACGACCCTCGTCTCGATTCCCCCCTCTACGTTAAAACATTTAGTCAAAACTTGACTAAATGTAAAAAGGAGGAATAATTGCAATCACACACACACACACACACACACACACACACACTTACACACACACACACATGCACACACACACACGCACGCACGCATACACACACACACGCGCGCGCGCGCACGCACGCACGCACGCGCGCGCACACACACACACACACACAAAGACACATACACAAACATACCGACAAAATGACAGACATACACACAGTGAGACAAACCGACACAGAAACACCCACACATGCACGCACGCACTTATGTACGCGAACAAAGACGTAGAGATGCTTATAGAGAAACACTTACGCAACCAAAAAAACACGCACACAAACACACAGACAGACAAACTTCATTCTTGGTAGAGAAATGCATTTCTTTCTGTATTGCTTTCTCTTTAAGTGCACCTACCTCGCAGAGAGAGAGAGAGAGAGAGAGAGAGAGAGAGAGAGAGAGAGAGAGAGAGAGAGAGAGAGAGAGAGAGAGAGAGAGAGAGAGAGAGACAGACAGACAGACAGACAGACAGACAGACAGACAGACAGACAGACAGACATAGACACAGAGAGAAAGAGAGAGATAGACAGACTGATAGACAGACAGAGGGAGAGACAAACATACGAACACACAGACAGACATAGACAAACACACAAACAAAGACACACAGACAGACTTCACTATTGTATGTGCAAGTAATTTTGTTAAACCACACGTTACGTTCACTACTGAACGTGTAACCATGTAAAACGTTACTATCTCTTTATATGTGTTTACTTGCATTGTAATCCTGGGGGGGGGGGGGGGGGGGGTATAAATGTATGTAACGCGCAATACATGCCTTTTAACTTACTAGAATTGGAATTGTCATTTAAAGACTAGCATAAGAGTGTGACACGTGGTTCATTCGTTATTACCTTATTACAAAAAGAAAAAGATAACGGCACTGACGCTACCGGAAATAGAATTTATCAGTGAAATTCTACCATCAATTTAGTAATCGATGCGATGTAAAATTATCCTAAAACTGTGGTATGATCACGACATCGTTTTGCATTTAGGATCAAATGGTGCCAATGTGTCCACAATGCACTAATCACAGACAACAGTTATACGCTTTACGTACATGTAACTCTCCAACTGACATTGTCTGCCACTTGAAACAAATGACTTTCGAAGGAAAATTAACTCCTATATATAAATATTATGTATGATTTTTAATAATTACTTGCACTTTTTGAAAATAAAGCTGTTTCTACGATAAGGTGTTTACCCCCTAAATGTATAAGTCATCCGGTAGAAAAACCGGAAGTATCGTGTACTAAGCATATGTATATGTTTAAAAAGTTAATTGTGTTAATGTAGAACATCTTGCCTATGAATATGTTTAGGTTTTGAATACTTTAGTGGAAAAGCATAGCCATTATTCAAGTCATCTTTAACTAACACCCCTAATCTCAGGGCCCATTTTGTTAGTGGGGGTAGGGTTTCAATCAGTCAAAAATCACTTTCATTCAATATTGTCTGCCATTTCAAATACATACACGTAATTGCACAATTTCTTGAATTTTAAGATGCTTTAACTGACTTTACCAAGAAAACCTGCACTTTTTGTAGAATTAGTTTTTTGTCCATGATTTATGTTTAAAAATGTCAATTCTTACGACAAAAAATGCTAACAGTTGCCTCACCAGACGACACGTACCTACGACGTGAATCGTGTCTGCCAATTAAAATGCATATATTTTGAAATAAGGGGAATCATAACATATTTCACTGTAAAGTGTCTCACTCTAATATCTTCTGGGTTCATGGTGTATTTGGTTAAGTGAATTGCAGATAAGGTTTTTTGAAAATGACAGATATACATATATTTTATTAAAACTGAAACTGGTGGAGTGAAAAACAGACCTGTTTTGAAGAAGTCGTACTAAAATCATTTATGGCCTTGAACTTCACAGTTTGCGTGTTATCTTTTAAAGAAAACCCGTTTTCATCACTAACAATGACCTAATTTACAACTACATATCGGTCGGTCATAGTCGCGTTTTTTTTTTAGAGAGGTAGTGTACAAAATGTCGTATTGTACGTTTAAATTACATGTCCATTATTTTAGTCATATATCAATCAATAAGTAAATGCGCATACTTTTATTAAACGTTACTTTCACTTTAAGATCGCTTCTAACATTTAGTATAATTTCTGACAAATGCACGCTATGTAATAAAGTGATAATATTATGGACACCATGTGGTAAAACCGGAAGTTGAATTATTTTGCGATAGCAAAATCCTTTTACAATGATCACTTTCCTTTTATATTGAGCTGATCTTTAACGTTATGGGTAAAAATCTAACATATTGAACCAAATTATCCTTTTTCAAGCCTGTGTATGTGTAAACTCTTTTTTGCTTCGACCCGGTTCGGTTTTCGGAGTTGATTCAGAATCATCCATTATTTATCTTATATGACTGTTGTTTTCCTCGGTAAATTAACAATTGTTGATGTAAAATAATTCTAGCTGTGAGAATAAACAATTTTCAAGATGTTTTTGATTGCGGTTTCAACCAGGCGTTCAGTTAGCTATACATATCGATTGAGAAAATGGCATTTCCGGTTTTGTCGTCCGCATGTTATACAGATGTTGTTAAAAATAAAACTGTGTATACGAATTAGGCATTTTACTTGCTGTCTGATGGCAACAATCTTTAGCTTTCGTTTAAGGTATAATTTGCTTATATCCGTATGCAGTCAAGCGGTACATGACGTTTTTTTGTAACCTACCCCCTGCGTCATGGCTGCATTTTTGCAGAATATGGGTCATGTTACAAAAACGCTTCTCATTCTTAGGTGGTTGGGTTTAGCCATTTGTCGTTTACCGAACTGTGGCTGCAAATAAAACGAACTTTCCAAAAAACATAATATGTAATGTGACCACCAAAAGTAACCTTTCCACTATAGCCAGCCAGGTGACTATATACCGGGGGTGTAAAAAGGAAAACGGGTTGAGTTTTGTAGGCCTTTGATGGTTTTTGTTTGTTTTGGTTGATTGTTTCGTTTGTTTTAATCGTTTTTCCGAATTAGAAAATCTTGTTGTGATTTCCTGGTGACTTGCATCTGGTCGTCTGGGTCCCAGCTGCGTGTGCATTTTGTAACAATCACGCAGCAGACGTTTTCTAATCGAATACACGATTTCCACGGGTGATTTCGTCGTATTTTGTAAACATGATTGTTTAAAATACGATCGGTACAGTCACTGGAAGAAACTACGATGAGAAAAAAAACTCGACTACTTTCCCGAAGCCGATCCAGTGTTTTGACACATGATTACAGTTTTTGTCAGTAAACATTAAAAGAAGCTCTTTTTATATTTAGTCAAGTTTTGACTAAATATTTTAACATCGAGGGGGAATCGAAACGAGGGTCGTGGTGTATGTGTGTGTGTGTGTGTAGAGCGATTCAGACTAAACTACTGGACCGATCTTTTTGAAATTTGACATGAGAGTTTCTGGGTATGCTATCCTCAGACGTTTTTTTCATTTTTTTGATAAATGTCTTTGATGACGTCATATCCGGCTTTTCGTGAAAGTTGAGGCGGCACTGTCACGCTCTCATTTCAGTTTCAACCAAATTGGTTGAAATTTTGGTCAAGTAATCTTCGACAAAGCCCGGACTTCGGTATTGCATTTCAGCTTGGTGGCTTAAAAATTAATTAATGACTTTGGTCATTAAAAATCGAAAAATTGTAAAAAAAATAAAAAAATTATAAAACGATCCAAATTTACGTTCATCTTATTCTCCATCATTTTCTGATTCCAAAAACATATAAATATGTTATATTTGGATTAAAAACAAGCTCTGAAAATTAAATATATAAAAATTATGATCAAAATTAAATTGTCGAAATCAATTTAAAAACACTTTCATCTTATTCCTTGTCGGTTCCTGATTCCAAAAACATATAGATATGATATGTTTGGATTAAAAACACGCTCAGAAAGTTAAAACAAAGAGAGGTACAGAAAAGCGTGCTATCCTTCTCAGCGCAACTACTACCCCGCTCTTCTTGTCAATTTCAAGTTCACTGCCTTTGCCATGAGCGGTGGACTGACGATGCTACGAGTATACGGTCTTGCTGCGTTGCATTGCGTTCAGTTTCATTCTGTGAGTTCGACAGCTACTTGACTAAATATTGTATTTTCGCCTTACGCGACTTGTTTTTAAATGTATTGGTAAACTTGATTAACGGTACGACGGACGCGCGTGAAACATGTTTAATTGAATCATGGATGTTCAAAAGTTTTACTCAAAGTGCAAAACAGGGGTTCCCAGGTCTGTGTGTGGTGGAAGTGGCAGACGCGAAATCAGTGTCTACAGGCTGTCATTAATTGAGCCTGAAGTTGATTTTGTGAAGACATCGCAAAGTGTTGTGTGTGTCAAAACTTCATGCAGCAACCTTCACAAAGTAGACTAAAAGGGAAGTCTGTAAAGTAGACGTCGCTTAACTAATTCTCAGGCTTTATGACCATGCCAGAGAGCAAAATGTCCGAGTCACTATCATACTGTGTGTGTGTGTGTGTGTGTGTGTGTGTGTGTGTGTGTTTATTAAATCAGTTGGGCCGAGGTCTGTATTGGAGGTCGCTTGTATTGTTTTCAAAACACGCGCCTGGTCGTCAACCGCTAAACGGTTTCACCTGTCATCGCTGACCTGCGGGAGAGGAGGCAGTTGTTAATCTCTGCTGGCCAATGATTATGTCTCAGAAATTCGGAATCGGATCCCAGTTACTCTTGGAGAAGTCTGCAGAGCGAAGACCAGAGCATTTTTGCTCTGTTGGATTATGCAGGCGACATTTTGATGTATACGCGTGGCTATAACTGCAGCAAAATGCTGTATTGAAAACTCGGATAAAGTATCTAAACAGTGGCGCATTTAGCAGAGTCAAATCATTATGTTAATTTAAAATTCTCTTCAAGTATAAAGTGATAGAAACAAAACTGTGAAATATAAT
Organism: Littorina saxatilis; assembly: GCF_037325665.1. NCBI lineage: Eukaryota > Metazoa > Mollusca > Gastropoda > Littorinimorpha > Littorinidae > Littorina > Littorina saxatilis. The sequence goes on from NC_090259.1 coordinate 43,432,684, forward strand.
CTGCTTGCACTTGTGTTTGAAGTTTTGTAATCTGTTTACAGAGTAAAATTGATTCTGCTTCCGCTGAATAGAAAAAAAAAATCCGCGTGTACACAGAGGAACTGTGAATACGAGTCTCTTCTGGATATTAACATTAATTGTTGAGTTGCATAGAAGTGGTAATACAGGTTAAATGGCGATCTATCTAGCAGAGCTAACGTCAACAATATTAATGGGCATTGCCTGTTAATTACAAAACTTGCCAACAAAATGCTGATTTTAGAAAAGGTCACAGCACCGGAAAATCACGCATGAATTGACTGACTCAAAGGTCACTCCCATCCCGCATTACAAATTATCCACTTTATGAGGAAAAAAAACTTGAAAGGAAATTGGAACAGATCGAATAAGGCAAGAAACAGATACAGAGAGAGAGAGAGAGAGAGAGAGAGAGAGAGAGAGAGAGAGAGAGAGAGAGAGAGAGAGAGAGAGAGAGAGAGAGAGAGAGAGAGAGAGAGAGAGAGAGAGAGAGAGAGAGAGAGAGAGAGAGAGAGAGAACCGTACTGAGTAACACATTGAAGATCAATAACAGCACTAGAAAGAAAGGCGAAACAAACAAAAAAGCGGGTGATAAATCAAGCTATCGGAAATTTTTTTCTCCAATATCATTGTATTAAAGTAGAAAAGGAAAGTAAAAGCAAACGATATTTGTTGCACACAAAGATGATATGTAAATATGAAAAATACAAGAGAAAATACTAGTGGACAGGAGAAATTGACAACACGCACGGTTTGATCTTTAAGGCTGCCATATTCGTTGCGTTCATTAATTAATTCATATTGTTTACATGTGCCAATAATGTTATAAAACCGTACCTAAGGGGATATAATAACGATTGGCTGTAGCTTTCGAACACAGAAAAAATTATTTCAGTATTGCAAAGTGGTGTTGATAGTGTCGAATGTAAACAGAACAGTCTCAAATGCCATCTTTGGTTTACGAAACGTCACGAAGTGACGTCAACGGTCTAAAAATAGCCCAAGTCCTGGAGAACTGTTGCTAAACAATGCAATAAAGAATTAATTATTTCTCGTAATTGGTAAGGACTTCAAACCTAAAACTTTACAGGAAGCTTAATTTATACATCCCCGCAACGATGGAAAAAGCCCTGGAAGTAATTAAACTAATTAAATAGGACTATGTCAGCCTTTAATGTTGAGTGTCGCATTGTGCACTATTGATTGATTTTAAAAACAACGTTTGGTCATACCAAGTGTCGTACTGTCAAACAAGGTTTTTTTCCCAGTTAATAAAAGTAATACATGGGTAAATAAGAGATAATCAGTTATGATAGTGAGTACTTACATTATGAGTGTGTGTGTGCGTTTGTGTGTGTGTGTGTGTGTGTGTGTGTCTGACTGCCTATTGCAACAACGAACACAGGCAGCTGGGCAGTGAAATAAATGTTATAATCATTAATCTCTCTGTTGTCCACGGATTGATCCATGTTTGTTTTGTCTATCTTTAGTGAACATTCGCTCAGTTATAACGTTATATATTCACTAATTTGCCTCCACCTTTCGAGCTGACAGAGTGGCCACGGGGATAAGAGCTGGAGTATGCGAACACTGTTAAATCCCAAGTCGTGGGTTCGAATCCCACTGGGCCCGTCAATATTTTTGTGTGTGTTCGTGTGTCTGTACGTATCCGTCCCGGTGCCAGGATAGGAATGGTGGTACCAAAGCGATGCAAGGATAGGAATGATGGTGCCAGACAGATAGCGGGGTAGGAATGATGGTGCCAGGCAGATGGCAGGATAGGAATGATGGTGCCAGACAGATGTCCGGATAGGAATGGTGGTGCCAGACATTTATCAGGATAGGAATGGTGGTGCCAGACACTTATGAGAATAGGAATGGTGGTGCCAGACTGATATCAAGGAAGGAATGGTGGTGCCAGACATTTATCAGGATAGGAATGGTGGTGCCAGACATTTATCAGGATAGGAATGGTGGTGCCAGACATTTATCAGGATAGGAATGGTGGTGCCAGACTGATAACAGGGAAGGAATGGTGGTGCCAGACATTTATCAGGATAGGAATGGTGGTGCCAGACATTTATCAGGGAAGGAATGGTGGTGCCAGACATATATCAGGATAGGAATGATGGTGCCAGACTGATATCAGGGAAGGAATGGTGGTGCCAGACATTTATCAGAATAGGAATGGTGGTGCCAGACTGATATCAGGGAAGGAATGGTGGTGCCAGACATTTATGAGAATAGGAATGGTGGTGCCAGACATTTATCAGGATAGGAAAGGTGGTGCAAGACTGATATATCAGGGAAGGAATGGTGGTGCCACACATTTATCAGGATAGGAATGGTGGTGCCAGACATTTGTCAGGGAAGGAATGGTGGTGCCAGACGTTTATCAGGACAGGAATGGTGGTGCCAGACTGATATCAGGAAAGGAATGGTGGTGCCAGACTAAAATCAGGATAGGAATGGTGGTGCCAGACATTTATCAGGATAGGAATGGTGGTGCCAGACTGATATCAGGGAAGGAATGGAATGGTGGTGCCAGACTGATATCAGGGAAGGAATGGTGGTGCCAGACATTTATCAGGATAGGAATGGTGGTGCCAGACTGATATCAGGGAAGGAATGGTGGTGCCAGACATTTATCAGGATAGGAATGGTGGTGCCAGACATTTATCAGGATAGGAATGGTGGTGCCAGACTGATATCAGGGAAGGAATGGTGGTGCCAGAGCGATGCCAGGATAGGAATGGTGGTGCCAGACAGATAGCAGGGTAGGAATGATGGTGTCAGGCAGATGGCAGGATAGGAATGATGGTGCGAGACAGATTTCCGGATAGGAATAGTGGTGCCAGACATTTATATAAGGATAGGAATGGTGGTGCCAGATTAATATCAGGGAAGGAAGGGTGGTGTCAGACATTTATCAGGATAGGAATGGTGGTGCCAGACATTTATCAGGATAGGAATGGTGGTGCCAGACTGATATCAGGGAAGGAATGGTGGTGCCAGACTGATATCAGGGAAGGAATGGTGGTGCCAGACTGATATCAGGATAGGAATGGTGGTGCCAGACATTTATCAGGATAGGAATGGTGGTGCCAGACATTTATCAGGATAGGAATGGTGGTGCCAGACTGATAACAGGGAAGGAATGGTGGTGCCAGACATTTATGAGAATAGGAATGGTGGTGCCAGACATTTATCAGGATAGGAATGGTGGTGCCAGACATTTATCAGGATAGGAGTGGTGGTGCCAGACTGATATCAGGGAAGGAATGGTGGTGCCAGACATTTATGAGAATAGGAATGGTGGTGCCAGACTGATATCAGGGAAGGAATGGTGGTGCCAGACATTTATCATAATAGGAATGGTGGTGCCAGACATTTATCAGAATAGGAATGGTGGTGCCAGACTGATAACAGGGAAGGAATGGTGGTGCCAGACATTTATCAGGATAGGAATGGTGGTGCCAGACTGATATCAGGGAAGGAATGGTGGTGCCAGACATTTATCAGGATAGGAATGGTGGTGCCAGACTCATATCAAGGAAGGAATGGTGGTGCCAGACATTTTTCATGATAGGAATGGTGGTGCCAGACTCATATCAAGGAAGGAATGGTGGTGCCTGACATGTATGAGAATAGGAATGGTGGTGCCAGACATTTATCAGGATAGGAATGGTGGTGCCAGACTGATATCAGGGAAGGAATGGTGGTGCCAGACATTTATCAGGATAAGAATTGTGGTGCCAGACAGATGTCAGGGAAGGAATGGTGGTGCCAGACGTTTATCAGGGAAGGAATGGTGGTGCCAGACATTGATCAGGATAGGAATGGTGGTGCCAGACTCATATCAAGGAAGGAATGGTGGTGCCAGACATTTATGAGAATAGGAATGGTGGTGCCAGACATTTATCAGGATAGGAATGGTGGTGCCAGACTGATATCAGGGAAGGAATGGAATGGTGGTGCCAGACATTTATCAGGACAGGAATGGTGGTGCCAGACATTTATCAAGGAAGGAATGGTGGTGCCAGACATTTATCAGGATAGGAATGGTGGTGCCAGACATTTATCAGGATAGGAATGGTGGTGCCAGACATTTATCAGGATAGGAATGGTGGTGCCAGACTGATATCAGGGAAGGAATGGTGGTGCCAGACATTTATCAGGACAGGAATGGTGGTGCCAGACATTTATGAGGGAAGGAATGTTGATGCCAGACTGATATCAGGGAAGGAATGGTGGTGCCAGACACATATCAAGGAAGGAATGGTGGTGCCAGACATTTATCAGGATAGGAATGGTGGTGCCAGACATTTATCAGGATAGGAATGGTGGTGCCAGACTGATATCAGGGAAGGAATGGTGGTGCCAGACATTTATCAGAAAAGGAATGGTGGTGACAGACATTGATCAGGGAAGGAATGGTGGTGCCAGACAGATAGCAGGGTAGGAATGGTGGTGCCAGACATTTATCAGGGAAGGAATGGTGGTGCCAGATTGATATCAGGGAAGGAATGGTGGTGCCAGACATTTATCAGGATAGGAATGGTGGTGCCAGACATTTATCAGGGAAGGAATGGTGGTGCCAGACTGATATCAGGGAAGGAATGGTGGTGCCAGACATTTATCAGGATAGGAATGGTGGTGCCAGACATTTATCAGGACAGGAATGGTGGTGCCAGACATTTATCAGGATAGGAATGGTGGTGCCAGACGTTGATCAGGATAGGAATGGTGGTGCCAGACATTTTTCAGGATAGGAATGGTGGTGCCAGACTCATATCAAGGAAGGAATGGTGGTGCCAGACATTTATGAGAATAGGAATGGTGGTGCCAGACTGATATCAGGATAGGAATGGTGGTGCCAGACTGATAACAGGGAAGGAATGGTGGTGCCAGACATTTATCAGGATAGGAATGGTGGTGCCAGACATTTATCAGGGAAGGAATGGTGGTGCCAGACACATATCAAGGAAGGAATGGTGGTGCCACACATTTATCAGGATAGGAATGGTGGTGCCAGACATTTATCAGGACAGGAATGGTGGTGCCAGACATTTATCAGGATAGGAATGGTGGTGCCAGACATTTATCAGGATAGGAATGGTGGTGCCAGACTGATATCAGGGAAGGAATGGTGGTGCCAGACATTTATCAGGGAAGGAATGGTGGTGCCAGACTGATATCAGGGAAGGAATGGTGGTGCCAGACTGATATCAGGGAAGGAATGGTGGTGCCAGACATTTATCAGGATAGGAATGGTGGTGCCAGACATTTATCAGGGAAGGAATGGTGGTGCCAGACTGATATCAGGGAAGGAATGGTGGTGCCAGACATTTATCAGGATAGGAATGGTGGTGCCAGACATTTATCAGGATAGGAATGGTGGTGCCAGACATTTATCAGGATAGGAATGGTGGTGCCAGACATTTATCAGGATAGGAATGGTGGTGCCAGACATTTATCAGGACAGGAATGGTGGTGCCAGACTCATATCAAGGAAGGAATGGTGGTGCCAGACATTTATCAGGATAGGAATGGTGGTGCCAGACATTTATCAGGATAGGAATGGTGGTGCCAGACTCATATCAAGGAAGGAATGGTGGTGCCAGACATTTATCAGGATAGAAATGGTGGTGCCAGACATTTATCAGGGAAGGAATGGTGGTGCCAGACTGATATCAGGGAAGGAATGGTGGTGCCAGACTGATATCAGGGAAGGAATGGTGGTGCCAGACATTTATCAGGACAGGAATGGTGGTGCCAGACATTTATGAGAATAGGAATGGTGGTGCCAGACTGATATCAGGATAGGAATGGTGGTGCCAGACATTTATCAGGATAGGAATGGTGGTGCCAGACATTTATCAGGACAGGAATGGTGGTGCCAGACTGATATCGGGGAAGGAATGGTGGTGCCAGACGTTGATCAGGATAGGAATGGTGGTGCCAGACATTTTTCAGGATAGGAATGGTGGTGCCAGACTCATATCAAGGAAGGAATGGTGGTGCCAGACATGTATGAGAATAGGAATGGTGGTGCCAGACATTTATCAGGATAGGAATGGTGGTGCCAGACTGATATCAGGGAAAGAATGGTGGTGCCAGACATTTATCAGGACAGGAATGGTGGTGCCAGACATTTATCAGGGAAGGAATGGAATGGTGGTGCCAGACTGATAACAGGGAAGGAATGGTGGTGCCAGACATTTATCAGGATAGGAATGGTGGTGCCAGACATTTATCAGGATAGGAATGGTGGTGCCAGACATTTATCAGGATAGGAATGGTGGTGCCAGACTGATATCAGGATAGGAATGGTGGTGCCAGACTGATATCAGGATAGGAATGGTGGTGCCAATGGTGTAGCTCTGCGGATCCCCGCGGCCACTCGGCTCGCTCGAAAGGTGGAGGCAAATTAGTAAATATAAAGTTGTAACTGAGTGAATGTTCACTCAAGACAGACATAACAAACATGGATCAAACCGTGGACAACAGAGAGATTAGAATATTTATTTTACTGCCCACTGAGCTGTGTTCGTGGTTGCAATAGGTGGTCAGACAAAGGAGTTGGCTGGTTGTACATACTGACTTAGTCTCTGTAATTTAATGTATAATCTTCCATCCTCCAACACACACACACACACACACAGTCACACACACACACACACACACACACACACACACACCCACACCCACACAGTGACACACACACACACTCACACACTCACACACACAGTGACATACACATACACACAGTGACATACACACACACACACACACATAACATTTTTGTGTGCAAATAACATTGTTTGTCTTTTAGTTTTCTCTCCTTGTTTAACACAAAGCTATTTGAAGGAAAAAAATCCGATTGCTTGATTTATCACCCGCTTTTTTCCCCTTTTAGTCTAACCTATTTGCTGTTATTGATCTTCGATCTCTCTCTCTCTCTCAGTATCTGTTTCTTGCCTTTTTCGATCTGTTCCAATTTCTTTTGTTTATTTCATAAAGTGGATAATGTGTAATGCGGGATGGGAGGGACCTTTGAGTCAGTCAATATTCAGATTTTCCAGTGCTCAGCTTTTTTTGGCAAGTTTTGTGCTTAACAGGCAGTGCCCATTAATATCGTCAGCTCTGCTAGATAGATCGCCATTTAACCTGTATTACCACTGCAATGCAACTCAACTATTAATGTAAGTATCCAGAAGAGACACACAGTTCCTCAGTGTACACGCAGAGTGTGTTTTTTCAGCGGAAGCAGAATCAATTTTACTGTCTATTCTACAATAGACAGATTAAAAAAAAAACAACACGTGCAAGCAGATTATATTTTACAGTTTTGTTTCTATCACTCTATACTTGAAGATATTTTTAAATTAACATAATGATTTGAATCTGCTAAAATGTACCATTTAGATACTTTATCCGAGTTTTCATTACAGCATGTCACTGAAGCTCGCATTTTTCACGATCTGCTAACTTAAATTCGACCATTATTTTTAATATTCACTGAGACTTGGCATGTAACCTCTACTTACATTATAGTTTTAAAAGAGTTCAGGGGAGGAAGACTTCTGAAATATCTGTTGCTTCTTTTCTTGTGGAAGAGAGTTGCTTACATGTGATGGTTTTGTGACCTTCAGGTTGTTCGTGATGCATATGAGGTCATCCTGCCAGCGGGTCAAGGTCGCCACTATGAAGATTGCAGGCAAGAAGGTCAACACAGCCTCGGACAACCCACAGCCAAGGTCAGAACACGCCAGTCCCAAGGCCATCGCCAACCACAGCGGTCAAGCCCAAGCTCTGTCAACAAGTGTCAAGGTTATAGTCGATGTGACCTATCAAAGTCAGAGGTCAGTCAAGGTCACACATGGTGACGCGAAGGTCAATGTAGCAGTTTGTGGCGGACTCTTGAATCCAGTGCCAGAGAGCCTTGTATCTGTGCATCTGCCAAAGAAAGAAACTCAGACAGCCTAGAGAAGTGGGATGTTACCTTGCAAAGACCGTCCAATAGATGAAATCTTGAAATAACTCTGTCGGGTGTGTGTGGGTTGTCAAAGAGTGAATACTCTTGTTTTTAGTGAGGCAAACTTTCCACACATGTTTTCAAGCACGTTGCTCTCTAGTGACTGGCCTATAATGTCATGTGGGAAAGTTTGCCTCAATAAAAGCAAGAGCATTCCACTCTTTTTAAACAAGACAAACTCAACATTTATAATAAGGTATACAGTCTTCCCACTGTACATATTTTGCACTTGAACACGTTGATGAACATTGTGTTTTCTGCTTGCCTCAACAATTGTTAACCCGTGATATGTAAAAATGTAAAAACTTTTTACAAATTACACGATTTGTAAAAATGTTAAAATGTAAAATTATTGCATTCCACAAAGTAATACATGCCTTTTATTATTATTAATACATGTATTTGTTGTTAAGAGCCTCTATGCTGGGTGGTGGGCCGGATAGGTAAAATATTACAATTTTTAGCATAACAAATTAGAAGAAATTTTTTTCTAATATATCCCTTGACTTTTGGGTAGCGTGACTCTGTTGCTGCTAGCTTTCCACTGGGAGAAAGCGACCCGAATTTCCCAGCGATGGAACAATAAAGTAATGAAGAAGAAAAAAATCTAATAGATCCCTTGACTTTTGGGTAGCGTGACTCTGTTGCTGCTAGCTTTCCACTGGGAGAAAGCGACCCGAATTTCCCAGCGATGGAACAATAAAGTAATGAAGAAGAAAAAAAATCTAATAGATCCCTTGACTTTGGAGATGACAAGAAAATATCGGGCGCATTTACGTGATTTGTAAAACATTTTACAAATCACGGGTTAACAACAATGCCATTTCAATGCAATTTTGTGTGTATGTGTTCATGTATGTACATGTATATTTACTGGTTGAGTTATAACTCCTCCATGGAAGAAAAATGGTGGAGTGCATGCTGTTTATTTGTTCTTTGTATTTAAATGCACATTCCTTTCCGTGTACTGTATACACAGACAAAAATACATATATGGCTTACTGTGAGATACCAGGCTTACACATTTTTTTTTAAAGATTGAAATGCGAGCAAAAGCTTTTCAAAATGTTTTTTCTTCTGTCTCTTTCTGTCATATCTCCTTTTAGTTGCTGACGAAGACCTTGTGTCAAAACCAGTTCACGTTCATGTTTAAATGTCCATGTTGCTGTTGAGTACATTTTTGTTGATATTTAGTTCTACAGTAGTTCTTTTTACCTACAGTCTCTTGCTCCTATGCTGATTTAAATTTGAGCTCAATTAAGTGTCGGTTCCAAAGAAAAGGGACCATTTGCCTAAAGAACAATACGAAAGGGAGAAAAAAAAAAAAATATTATTCCAGGGAGCTAAATCGTACGGTCCGACTCATTGTCTCCCAGGTACGGACGTAGAGGTTACATGCCGAGTCTCAGTGATTATCAAAAATAATGGTCGAAGTTAGCGGATCATGAAAAATGCGAGCTTCAGCGAGCTTTTTCATGACCGCGAACTGAAACCATTATTTTTGATAATCACCGAGACGGGGTATGTAACCTCTTTATTCCTCCTTTCTTCAGTTATTCAAAGAAAAGAAGAGTTTTTGTGCGAAAGTTTGATCGAATCATATTCACCCAACCAGTCTACCTGCGCAGGCGATCGATTAATGCGCGGTTGTATAGTTCCGTGCAAATCATTCCATTCTGTTAACACTTCTTGTCAGTTTCCATGTTTTGAACTAAAATCAAGTCCACAGTTATGTTGTCATTCTGCTGTGGCGGTAAAGGCAGAAAGTGTGTGTTCTGTTCATGTTTTGGTATCGCTCGGGAAATGTTCTTTCCTCGAATGTGACTAGCAGACGAAGTTTTACACCCGTGTTCCAACGTTAAAAACTGTATGAAGTTCAGTTTTCTGGGGCAAAATAGCGTATGAAACCGCTGCATGTTCTTTAAGTTGATTGAATGTTTGCAATTGATTGCGTGTGATCTGTTTATAAAATGAAATATTGTTGAAAACTGACCGTCGGATTGCAGTCTTGTCGATGCAGCCGATATCTGGAAGGGGAACTACTCGTGTCGCTAGACAAAGTATGAGAGTTACTTTTCCTTGGAATCTTGCTAGCGATAAACGATTGTGCACGGCAGATCTGAATTCAGAAAACAACCAAACTCATGGATTTTATATTGAGATTCATGTGTTCAAGCCTGTAGTTGCTGGTTTAAATGCGGTACGGTTGTATTGTTTGCTCCAGAAATGTATATTTTGTACATTAGAGTGTTCTGAATTTTTGATTCGCAAAAAGTAGATCCACAATGTGTACAGTCTCTACCCATGAGCTATCGAGGATTCAGGCCCGTTGTTGGGTAAGTGATTTTGGTTGTTGGGTAAGTTACCGAAAAATAACTAGCCCTACAAGTTTACGGAGAGAAAGAAGCAGAGGGGGGAATAAATATCCGTACCCACTCATATGGCTCTATCTGACCAGAAACGGATATATCCGCTCAGACTGTTAGCTTCAGTCGCTTCCTGTAATTACGTCCATCTAACCCCTGCATTCCAGCGTGTTGATACACAGTTCCAACATAGTTATTACAATTCTGAGTGACCTGCTGCAGCACAGCTGGTCTCGGCTAAAAAAAACTTTGGCGGTCAACGTAGGTGGGGTAGAAAGTGTTAAGGAAAAGGAATGTTCCAAGGAAAAGGGCCAAGTTGATTTTTCCGATTTGTTTTGTCTTGGCTGCTTGAATTGTTTGACTTTTTTGTGTTTAGTTTGCTTGCTTACTGTGTTTGTGTATTTATACGGAAATTGGTTGTGCTCCCTGTTGAATTTTGTTTAAACGTTCGTTCTCTCTTGATGAACCTTGACTTATCTTTGTCAGTTTGTTTGATGCTGATTCCATGACAGGGTATGATAATTTTTACCGATTTCATGAATGTGCTTTGAGCCATACTAAAAGTGAATTAAAAAAAATCTGTGTTCATACTGTTTCTGTGTGTAAGGTATTTTCTTTGTTGTGACTTATCTTTGTCAGTTTGTTTGATGCTGATTCCATGACAGGGTATTATCATTTTCACCGCATACATGAATGTGCTTTGAGCCATACTAAAAGTGAATAAAAAAAATCTGTGTGAAGAAGAGTTCATACTGTTTTTGTGTGCAAGGTATTTTCTTTGTTGTGTTTTTTTTTTGTAATTGTGAATGTATAGGCTTTGCTTGACATTAAACTTGGTATTAGGTTTTTATACCAAAATTGCACAACGTTTGATTTCTAAGATGTAAGCAACACTAGTAATGTAAGAATCACTGATTTTTTTCGATTCAGGGTTAAAAAAAAACAAAAAATCTCATCTAGGTCTGATTTTAGATTTGATAATTAACACTTACTTCCTCCTTTTTGATAATACAATAAAAATGTATTGCATTCATGGTTGAAACTTGTATTTCTGTACAAGGATGAGTTCAAGTTCTCACAGAAAAAGATCACCTTGTTACGTCAATGGGCAAAAACCTTGCCTAAAGCAGTCAGTGACTGTTCAAATGAAATACCAACCAGTATAATATGAGAATTTATATCGCGCACATATCTCACCACATGGCGACTCAAGGCGCACAGTACGAAAATATGAGAGAGCCCTGAAATGCAGCCGCTCGGCGCAGAAGGGACAGCACTCTATATTTCGGGAGAAGCATGCTGGGTATTTTCGTGTTTCTATAACCCACCGAACTCCGACATGGATTACAGGATCTTTTCCGTGCGCACTTGGTCTTGTGCTTACGTGTACACACGAAGGGGGTTAAGTCACTAGCAGGTCTGCACATAAGTTGACCTGGGAGATCGGAAAAATCTCCACTTTTAACCCACCAGGCCAGGCGGCAGCGACCGGGATTCGAACACACGACCTTCCGATTAGGAGGCCGTCTTACCACCACGCCACTGCGCCCAGTATGCCATAAACCAGTTGCCCATTTCTGGTATTTTGGTGGTAAACTACTGAAAATTACAGGGTACAGTGGAACCCCCCTTTTAAGACCTATTTTAATTCTCCCTCCTTTTTACATTTAGTCAAGTTTTGACTAAATGTTTTAACATAGAGGGGGAATCAAGACGAGGGTCGTGGTGTCTGTGTGTGTGTCTGTGCGTGTGTGTGTGTAGAGCGATTCAGACCAAACTACTGGACCGATCTTTATGAAATTTGACATGAGAGTTCCTGGGAATGATATCCCCGGATGTTTTTTTCTTTTTTTCGATAAATACCTTTGATGACGTCATATCCGGCTTTTTGTAAAAGTTGAGGCGGCACTGTGACACCCTCATTATATTTAGTCAAGTTTTGACTAAATATTTTAACATCGAGGGGGAATCGAAACGAGGGTCGTGGTGTATGTGCGTGTGTGCGTGTGTGTGTGTAGAGCGATTCAGACTAAACTACTGGACCGATCTTTATGAAATTTGACATGAGAGTTCCTGGGTATGAAATCCCCATACGTTTTTTTCATTTTTTTGATAAATGTCTTTGATGACGTCATATCCGGCTTTTCGTGAAAGTTGAGGCGGCACTGTCACGCCCTCATTTTTCAACCAAATTGGTTGAAATTTTGGTCAAGTAATCTTCGACGAAGCCCGGGGTTCGGTATTGCATTTCAGCTTGGTGGCTTAAAAATTAATTAATGACTTTGGTCATTAAAAATCTGAAAATTGTAAAAAAAAATAAAAATTTATAAAACGATCCAAATTTACGTTTATCTTATTCTCCATCATTTGCTGATTCCAAAAACATATAAATATGTTATATTCGGATTAAAAACAAGCTCTGAAAATTAAATATATAAAAATTATTATCAAAATTAAATTGTCCAAATCAATTTAAAAACACTTTCATCTTATTCCTTGTCGGTTCCTGATTCCAAAAACATATAGATATGATATGTTTGGATTAAAAACACGCTCAGAAAGTTAAAACAAAGAGAGGTACAGAAAAGCGTGCTATCCTTCTTAGCGCAACTACTACCCCGCTCTTCTTGTCAATTTCACTGCCTTAGCCATGAGCGGTGGACTGACGATGCTACGAGTATACGGTCTTGCTGAAAAATGGCAGCTACTTGACTAAATATTGTATTTTCGCCTTACGCGACTTGTTTTTAAATGAAATTGATTGAAATTTTGGCCAGCAATCTTCGACGAAGGCCAGACTTCGGTATTGCATTTCAGCTTGGTGGCTTAAAAATTACTTTATGACTTTGGTCATTAAAAATCTGAAAATTGTAAAAAAAAAATTTGTTTTATAAAACGATCCAAATTTACGGCCATCTTATTCTCCATCATTTTCTGATTCCAACAAGAAGAGCAAACGCTCGATCGAGTCACTTTCGCAGTTCTGAATATTATATGAGGCATCAGATGGACAGGAAGAAATTGCTATTCACAACACAATGAGTCACGTTCACATAAAATTTGAGCCCGGTCACTTTTATAGTTTCCGAGAAAAGCCCAACGTTAAGTTGTGTGTTGCCGAACAGAAAAGGCTAGTTATCTCCCTTGTTTTTCTGATAACGTTCGTAAAAGGCTACAGATGTAAATACTTTGATGTAAAGAATAATCCTACAAAGTTTCAATCACATCCGATGAACTTTGTCAAAGATATAAAATGTCTAATTTTTCCTTTGACGCTGACCTGTGACCTTGAAAAAGGTCAAAGGTCAACGAAACCATCGTTAAAGTGTAGAGGTCATTGGAGGTCACGACTAAACAAAATATGAGCCCGATCGCTTTGATAGTTTCCGAGAAAAGTCCAACGTTAAGGTGGTGTCTACGGACGGACGGCCGGCCGGCCGGACAGACTAACACTGACCGATTACATAGAGTCACTTTTTCTCAAGTGACTCAAAAACAAAAATATGTTATATTCGGATTAAAAACAAGCTCTGAAAATTAAGAATATAAAAATTATGATAAAAATTAAATTTTCGAAATCAATTTAAAAACACTTTCATCTTATTCCTTGTCGGTTCCTGATTCCAAAAACATATAGATATGATATGTTTGGATTAAAAACACGCTCAGAAAGTTAAAACAAAGAGAGGTACAGAAAAGCGTGCTATCCTTCTCAGCGCAACTACTACCCCGCTCTTCTTGTCAATTTCACTGCCTTTGCCACAAGCGGTGGACTGACGATGCTACGAGTATACGGTCTTGCTGAAAAATTGCATTGCGTTCAGTTTCATTCTGTGACTTTGACAGCTTGACTAAATGTTGTATTTTCGCCTTACGCGACTTGTTAAGATCTGATTTTCTTAGATTGTTGGAGGTCTTAACATGGGGGTTCCACTGTATTGAGATCCCTGAGTAATGCATTTACTGTATCTACCCACACAATGATGTAGTTCATGTATTTACACCCCCGGTATAGGGGTGTGTATAGGATTCGCTTGATGTGTGTGTTTGTGTTCGCATATAGATCTCAAGAATGAACGGACCGATCGTCACCAAACTTGGTGAACAGGTTCTATACATTCCTGAGACGGTCCTTACAAAAATTGGGACCAGTCAAACACACGGTTAGGGAGTTATTGGTGGATTAAGATTCTACAAGGACTTATAGAGGGACATGTTAATGGTCAAAGGGAAATAACCTTCTCAGTTGGTGGCAGTGAGAATGGTTATTTCCCTTTGACCAACGGGGGTGTTTTTCCTACCTCGGAGGAATTTCTTGTTTCATTCACTTTTGGGGTGGACACAAAGACCTATGAATGTGTTTTCGTCACAGGTAGTAATTAGTGAATCAGTTTCTACAATCTGGGAAAAGTGGCAGTCTCTTGCTCAAAAACAAAGTATCAAACTTTAACAGATCACTACATGTTGTGTGTTGTCAAATTAATTAGCTTTACCATATCGCTTAATGCAGTATGAAAGCACTTCATGCCTTAACATAATTTATTTTTGATTTGGCGTGCATTCTGCATGCAGGCAAGCATCGAAGACATCAAAACACATTTTGCCATTTTAATGTATATTTAATGGACTAAGAGTAAAAGCCTTTCATTGTTAATCTACCATACTTCGCATCCACTCTCAGTCTCAACCCCCCCACCCCCCCCCCCAAAAAAAAAAAAAAAAAAAAAAAACCAGAGATAAGTTTAAAAGTTATTTTAAACATTCACATACACAATAATCACACAAAGTTCATGAAATGCACAAACAGTTCACAAATACATAACATTTGTTTGGCCTAAAATAAACCTCGATTGTGTATATTTTGTGCATCAACTCTCACGCTCACAGAATAGTCATAATCATCGAATCTCTCGCATCAAACAAATGTACTCATTTGTGTGTAATACTGAAACAAACCTCTTTCACACACTTTACTTGCGGTCCTTCTGAAAAAAAATTCTGCTCACTATCTCAGATCTGATCAGGCCTATACATGGGATCTGTCTTTATTTGGTGTTTAACGTCGTTTTCAACCATTCAAGGTTAGCTTATACATGGGATAAAAACGTCCCTCCACTTCGACACATACTACAAATCAACACCCTCACCCCTTCCTCAGCAGAGTAAGAACTTTTGGATAAATTAACTCCCCAAAAATGCAACTGGTGTAAGTAAAACAAATAAATCATCAAAAATAATTTCCCTCTGCGCAGACTGCTTAGGCTACGTCAACTTGCAAATTAATTCATAACCTGTTTTTCACTGCACAGGAAGTGTCGAGGATGTTGATATGTTGTATGTATTCAAGTGGAAAGATTGATTTATTTATATGGGAGATTTATATAGCGTTTGACGTTCTCTAAGCACTTTACATATATTAATTTCTGCCGTGTGAGATGGAATTTTTTACACAATATATCACGCATTCACATCGGCCAGTAAATCTCAAGCCATTACGGCGAATATTTACTTTTCACGGCCTATTATTCCTAGTCACACGGGTATTTGGTGGACATTTTTTTTATCTATGCCTATACAATTTTGCCAGGAAAGACCCTTTTGTCAATCGTGGGATCTTTAACGTGCACACCCCAATGTAGTGTACACGAAAGATGCTCTTATCCCATGTTAAAGACACAGTGCGCCTCCCGTAAACCATCACCGATACTGTCAGGCTTTTACACACAGTACAAACACCCTTCCATTTGAACACTCACTGAACGGGAACATCCTAGGTGCCCCGTGTAAAGAGCGAGCAATTTTCAAAGAATTAATTTTTCTGATTGAGACCATCTCAATCGGACCCATCCTGAACTCAGGTCAAAAATGAGTTACTTAAGGCAAAAAAAAAAAATTGTCTGTTTAGGGTAACATGACCCAAAAAAGTAGGGTCGGTAGGTAGGTAAATTTTTTTTTTTTTTTTTTTTTTTTTTTTGTGTGTAAATGCTATGTTGGCTGAACATTCACATCTTATATTTGATGAATACATGTTTCAAAACTAACGTATAAATAAAACAGAGAGAAAGGGAGAGGAAGAAACGCCAAATGTCTCTTTTTAGCATTTTTACCTCTTTTTTTTTTTTTTTTTAAAGTTTTTGGGTCGGCGCCAAATCGATAGGGTCGGTCGGGTTACCCTAAACAGACAATTTTTTTTTTTTGGCCTAATGATAATAATAATAATAAATGAGCATTTATATAGCGCAACCTCATAACAGAATGAATCGGACCGTGGTGCGTTTTGGCGCTAGACATAACTTTTAAAATCTAAATAATAAATTGACAGCTTGTTACACAAACATTCTTAAATCATAAAAGAAATCTTTTTTCATCAAGACAAGATCAGTACAATTCGAAGTTTTGAAAGTTTGAAAAAAGAAATGCCCGGAAGCAGGGTCACGCAAGGTCGTGGTTTTCGTAGCAGACGGCGGTTTATAGGCAGTCAAAAGACATCGCTAGAGTTCTTATGAACCACATTCGTTTGTTTCATGAAAAGTCACAGGTACATAAATAATGTGCTATTGCAGATAAGCTCACAGCGAGCCGCATTCAAATTACAAACTGACGACTGCATTGTGAAAAAGGGAAACTGGATCACACGGGTTCACGATGGCTCAGGGGTAAGATAAACCACGCACAAATAAATTCTTTGAAAATTGCTCGCTCTTCACGTAGGGCACCTAGGATGTTCCCGTTTGGTGAGCGTTCAAATGGAAGGGTGTTTGTACTGTGTGTAAAAGCCTGACAGTATCTGTGATGGTTTACGGGAGGCTTACTGTGTGTAAAAGCCTGACAGTATCTGTGATGGTTTACGGGAGGCTTACTGTTCCTTCAAAGGCACACTCAGTTTAGACAGTGTAGTTCACCATCTCCGATCAGGCCTGGCCAAGACCATCCCTCAACTTGGGCACATACAAGAAATAAACACCCTGACTGCTTGCTTACTTGATGAATTCCTTTCTTAAAGTGCCACTGGTGGCTACAGTAGAATCTCCCGTAAGACCCTGTTTTCTCTGACTTTCTGTTCAAAATCTCTGTAAATGTACACCCAATTTAAGACTCCCTCCCTTTTAAGACCCTGTTTTCTCAGACTTTCTGTTCATAACCTGTGTAAATTTACCCCCATTTTAAGACTCCCTCCTTTTTCAGACCTGATTTTCTCTGATTTTTGGAGGTCTTTAAGGGGAGGGAGGGGGGGTGGGGTTCCACTGTACATGTACTGATTTTTTCGCCACAAGATCAAGTAGAAAACACAGAAATCTACAGTCATGACTAAAGTGTGTGCACACACACATTACTCACACACACAAACACTCACATTACTCACACACACAAACACACACATTACTCACACACACACACAGAAAGAACAGCATGAACCATCAAACACATTACCCACATAAAAATCATACAGATAACATTGTTTCAAGAGGAATATAAAAGGAAACCATGATTAGCCATGTCCAACGTATACTTTAGTGCAGTGTTGAAAATAAGGTTTTCAAAGTGTTGAAGCGTAAATACCTGTTTTCCCAGGTTATAGACAGCAAATATACAAAACATTGTTTTCAAGGTTTCAAAATGTATTACATGTATTATGACAATGTTCAGATGATACTCACTGGCAGCCAGACCTGACTTCACGAAGCATGCCTCAAACTCAGCCATTTGTGATGGTTAAAATGCTGTACAAGGGTAAACGATCAAATGACTGTAACAAAAACTTTATTCTGCTGGCTTTAATCAGTGTAAGTCTGTAATATACAGGCATGGGAATTGAAAAAAGTAAAAAAGGCTGAACATTTTTAAGTAATAGCAGAGTCCGGGGGCATGCCCCCCCCCCCCCCCCCCCCCCCCGTCATTCTTTTCTCTAAACAACCCAAATGGTGCAATTTGGTGTCACCTGAGCTCCAAGTTTGCCATTAAATTCAGTTTTCAGAACCATTTTTGCCTCCCCCATTTATTTTTTCAGCAGACACTTTTCCTTTTTCGGCGGAACAAAAAAAATATGTCGGCGGAAATTTGCCTTTTGGCGGACAATTCCCATGCCTGAACATATTTGTTTTATCGAAGTTACCCTGACTGATCTTAAAATTTTGATCACTGTTAATTTTTTTTTTAACTCCAATCCATGGATTGATACCTCCAACAAATTCGACAAATCTTGAACATTTCACCCTTGATTGTCTTTAAAACTGCCTGACTCTTCCGTCTGCAGACACACAATGATTAAAGGGGTGGGGACGTAGCTCAGTTGGTAGCGCGCTGGCTTTGTAGCCAGTTGGTCACTATCAGCGTGGGTTCGATCCCCACGTTCGGCGAGAGATTTATTTCTCGGAGTCAACTTTGTGCAGACTCTCTTCGGTTTCCGAACACCCCCGTGTGCACACATGCGCACGAAAAAGACCCCACAATCACAGCGAAAGTCTCAGGGCTTGGAAAACACGAAGACACGCATGCATCATCTCTCGTCTCTGATTATCATGATCGTATTTCGATACTTTGACGAGACAAACCCAATGCTGGTGTGTCGAAGAAGACAGCCACAGCGGGCTTGTTCGAGTCCAAGTATCACACCATATCTTCAGCGTATTACCAATACCTGTCCCAATATAGACCAGTTGGTCTAAGAGGACGTTAAAACCTAAATAGTCAGACAATGATTAAAACCATTGAGCCCGTTATACCTATTCAATTTGCTTGACAAAGCTCTCCCTTCAGCAGATGATGAAAAGCTTTGACTCCTGAGTATCTCAACCACGGGCAACCAAGGGTAACACCTGTTTCAGATGTCTTCGCGACACATTACAAAGAATATTTCACTTTTCCTCTCCTGAGTCTAGAAGCAGAACGTTAAATAAGTTCTCAAAACATGCAGAAAGTGGATTATTATTCAAATAGTGTCTCAGGGAACAAAAATGAGTCGGTTAACCACACCGTACACATAAAACAGTTGATAATAATATTTCTTAAACACTTTAATTTTCCTCACTTAGAAACAAGATTGCTTAATAAATGTACACATATACTCACAACAATGACGCTGCTTTTCACTGAGCGTGCTCAGGCCAAAGAGCTGTACACATTTGAGGTTAAGTTTCAAGAGACGATGATGGGAAATAACTCTGTCAAGGTTTGACCTGGCTGCGGAAGAGTTGTGCCCCCGACAGCGAGACAAACAGAAATGCACTGCTTGTCAGTGAAGGCGTGCAATCAAGGTGAACATAATAAAATTAGATGTGTATGTTATTTTCATTTAATTTTTATCACTTTATTATTCCATCGCTGGGAAATTCGGCTAGCTTCCTCAACAAGAATCGCACTACCCTGGTATTGGCCTGTTGAGATGTAATCAGCCACCTGCACTTATGGCAGAATGACCAAGTTATTTCAGGTGCAATGGGGGGGGGGGGGAGATGGATACCCTCTCTGAGTCTGCCCATAAAGTTGACCCGTGTCTTTCCCAGCCAGAATTCGAACCCCTAACCCAAGGATCACAAGTTCAGTGCTCTAACAACTGAGCTACCGGGCCCCCCATGTCAATGTCTGCTTCATAATTATGGTGCCCTTATCTTTGGAAAATATAGACATCGAAGGTCACGATTCACTGCAAATGGCTTGAAGTGATCATGGAGTACTCATGTCACCCTGTACGAAACACAAAGATAGCCATCACTGCAGGCCAGCGACCATTGTTGCAGCAAATCGTTTGTTTGTTTGTTTGTTTGTTTGCTTAACGCCCAGCCGACCACGAAGAGCCATATCAAGGCGGTGCTGCTTTGACATATAACGTGCGCCACACACAAGACAGAAGTCGCAGCACAGGCTTCATGTCTCACCCAGTCACATTATTCTGACACCGGACCAACCAGTCCTAGCACTAACCCCATAATGCCAGACGCCAGGCGGAGCAGCAACTAGATTGCCAATTTTAAAGTCTTAGGTATGACCCGGCCGGGGTTCGAACCCACGACCTCCCGATCACGGGGCGGACGCCTTACCACTAGGCCAACCGTGCCGGTCACAGCAAATCATGAGAGCTGTCAAATTTGCAAATGAAAAGGGCAACACACTGCATAAAATATGCATCGGAACTTTATATTTGCCTGTGATTGCCTTGATCGCTCGACTTCTCTAGTCAATATTTATCTCATTGTCAGGGGCTCAACTCTTTCAGAGCGCCTAAAATCATGACAGAGTTATTTCCAGAATTCGTCTATTTCATCAAAATGGATGCAGTTGCTGCCCTTGCATAAAATGCTGAACCAGTGAAAATGTTATCCTTTGTGACAAAACAGGAAAAAAGAAGCAAGACAGTTTGTCAATAATCTGAACGAGAAAAACATACATGTACGTACGTGTACAATAACCTCTGAACATATCTTGCAAGAAATATTTTGTTAGATTATATAAGATTATTATTAGATCATTGCATGTCATTATCTTTGAAGAAGCATACCAAACATCCCAAGCTTGGTGTTCAACATTTTATTATTATTTGTCTGCTGTGTGTCTTGTTCGTCAACTTAAAAGATCGGCAGATCAAGCTTCTTGTTAATGTTTGGTGTTCTGATTAAACGTTCCCAAATTATTTTTGTTTTAACTTCTTGATTTTCGAACATTAGCAGTCTAGTCTATCTCTCTTAGTATCTGTTTCAGATTTGATCTTATCAGGATTTTCAATTACCCATACCCTGCAACACAGAATCCTAGACTGTTCCTACAGATCCAAGCTTACGGCAAGCATGTCATGTACTACCTCACTGTAAACAACAAGAAAAGCAAATGCTCATGCAATTCACTTTCATCATATGTAATATGTGACCCTCCACCACGGAATGAGTCGCATGTCACCTCGCGCAGTACTATAAGTCCGGGGGGTGTCTGGTAAGTGTGAGGGTCACCTTAGTCACAGGCTTATAACTCAAAAAGTTGGGCGGGGATGTAGCTCAGTCGGTAGCGCGCTGGATTTGCATCCAGTTGGCCGCTGTCAGCGTGAGTTCGTCCCCACATTCGGCGAGAAATTTATTTCTCAGAGTCAACTTTGTGTGCAGACTCTCCTCGGTGTCCGAACACCCCCGTGTGTACACGCAAGCACAAGACCAAGTGCGCACGAAAAAGATCCTGTAATCCATGTCAGAGTTCGGTGGGTTATAGAAACACAAAAATACCCAGCATGCTTCCTCCGAAAGCGGCGTATGGCTGCCTAAATGGCGGGGTAAAAACGGTCATACACGTAAAAGCTGTGGGAGTTTCAGCCCATGAACGAACAAACAAACTCAAAAAGTTGTCGCTCTTTTCTAAAACGGTTTTCACCACTGGATAGAGCATAACAAACTCTTTAGGAAAATGTAAAAATAAGAAAATCATGCAAAGGTGACATGCGACTCATTCCGTGGTGGAGGGTCACATATATATGTATATATATGCAAATCAAAAACAAAAGGTTTGCTGACCTAGCTCCATAAAATAATATTTTTGTTAAAAGTGGGGATTTCTTTCAGTATGTGATACATGTACCTGCCTGGTATGGGGTACCACCTCCATGGGGCTAATTATAGGGTATACCTAAAAGCATTTGCAAAGCAGTACTGGTACAGGAGGGAAGGATACTGGGTCTGCAAAAATTATCTGTACAAAAGAAACATTTCACAAAACAGTGAAACCGAAAGCAAACCTGTTCCACTGGTGCCTATTATACATGTGTAGTCTTTGGACAAACAAGTCACAAACCTTAAAATGATACTGACTTTTATTTTGTAAAAACGCCAGCCCAAGCATCCGACATACTCTCAGTAAAAGTGCGACATACACTCGGTAAAAGTGCTTTAGCATAAAACATATCACAAACAAACAAACAACACTTAAACTCTCACCTTTTAGCTCTCTGAATTCTAACTCTAAGACTATTCCTTTGTACAGTTATTGGAGAAGGATGTCTCTTCAAGCAGAAATCTCCTTAACATCATAAATTTAAATCATGATCTTGCTCAGTTTTTGAATGTAACATAATTAGCTACTCTGGTCTAAACGTTTCAATCTATGTACTTGAAACACTGTGCATTCATTCAAATCTCACGATGTTGGATTTAACTGCTGTTAACGCTACACACATGCAAGGTACAGAAGTGAGATGAACACTGACTTTTCCCAACTCACTGCTACTTTACTATTGCACGGTTTACATGACTGTGTTATGACTCAGTTCCAAAGGAATAAAGAATGAAAACACAAGAAAGGTAAGTTGTTGGAACGTTTGTTACTGACAAAACAATACATTCACAAATATATCGACCCAACGGTCTTTTAAGTGCACAGATATATTTTTACACAAATATATTTGTGAATGTATTGTTTTGTCAATAACAAACGTTCCAACAACCTACCTTTCTTGTTTTTTGATTCTGATTTTTGGAACGTTGGCAGTCTCTTTGTTTTTGGATAAGTTCCTAAGGTTCTAAATGTCTCCTGATGACAAAATCAACATCACTAAGATGAACTAAGTTGGTACGTTTGGTGCAGCTAATGTCTCAGCAACTAACCTTTGCCAAATCATTCTCTCAGAGTAACACCCCCTCCCCCCCCCCCCCTAAGCTATTACTACATGTAATACCAACGCTGTTTTACCCTTCTCAAGTTCTAATCACAACTCTTTGTGATGGGGTTCCGTTGTCTCCTGCTTCCAGCCAAGATTTAAAAATTTAGAATGGTCATAAAAAATCACATGAAGCCAGCGTGCTCGAGGCCAGTAGCTGCTAACTACCGTGGTAAGTGAAGACCGGTGATAGTATAAGTACCAGTAGAGAACCTGACAATGATGAAGCATCACGTGTGTTTCAGTGAAGACAGAAGACCGTGACTTGTGCCGATTGATGTACGTAACCCTGACTGACAAGCTTTGCAGTGAAAAATGACAACCAGGCTGTGATTGCGTAAGAACATGACACCTGAAGCATCCCCATGGAAGCTGACGACAGACAGTGACTGCTGAGAATCTGACATGTGAACCATCGCGATGAACACTGTCAGGCAGGGACTGCTGAGAATCTGACATGTATCCCGATGAATGCTGACAACAGGCGATGACCGCTGAGAAACAGACGGTGACTGCTGAGAATCAGACATGTGAAGCATCCCGATGAACGCTGGTGACAGACGGTGACTGCTGAGAGTGAGAATCAGGCATGTGAAGCTTTGCACTGAAAGAAGGATGGAGACACTGTACATAATCTCACACAGACCACAGCTTAACACGAGGATGGCTGGATGGCCGCTGGAGAAAACGGGTCTGGGACTCGGTGACAGCCCAATGTGAGTGCGGCTCACAGAGGAGCAAACCCCTGAGCACATTCTACAGACATGCCCACATCTGGCTTACTGCCATACTGGCCACAAGACACCAGCCTCGGCACCAAGCGCTGGGGACCCGCTGCCGAACTGCAGAAGACTGCGGAATTCATGGCAGCCACCGACCTGAGGATATGACGGCCATGAATATCGAACGCAGACGAAGGAGAAGAAGTTTGACACACACTGAATGCGAAGCAAGTTGGTCACATGCTCTCTGGCTGGTCACAAAGTGAACACGGTTCAAACGGGTCACACACTGGGTATCACTGTCAGCTATCGTTCTTGTATGTCAACACTGAATTTCATTGTCACTCTTGGTCTCACACACAATCTGCTTGAATGGGAAGCAAGTTGGTCTCAAAAATCACACTGCATCTTGTTGAAGGTGAAGCAAATTGGCCTCCAATTCGTATGTTCAAAGTGTCTCTGGTTGATCACAAAATGAACATAGTTCATACTGATATTACTGGTCACACACTGAATGTGAAGCAAGCTGGTCACACACTCAATGTCACTGTTGTTGGTCACACACTAACTGTGGTACTGGTTGGTCGAACACACTGGACGATGAAGCTTGGCTGCTAAGGAGACTCTGCGTCACTGGGACTTCCGGGATGTCACCTTTCTCTGTCGACTCCTGTAAACACAGAAAACACACCTGTAAGGCAACAAACAAAACAAAACAAACAAAAAAATGAATGGTTAAGGAGACCTGTCTTTGACCTTGTCGTTGCTCTTTTTTTTTTTTAAAGCGCTCAAGAACATTAACTCATTGTCTCCAAGGTACGGATATATATCCGTACCCACACATATGGCTCTATCTGACCAGGTACGGATATATCAGCTCAGACTGTTAGCTTTAGTCGCTTCCTGTAACGTCGATCTAACGCCTGCATTCCAGATTGTTGATACACAGTTTCTACACAGTTACTACAATTCTGAGTGACCTGCTGCAGCACAGCTGGTCTCGGCTAAAAAAAAACTTGGTCAACATAGGTGGGGTAGAAAGTGTTAAGTCTGTGGTCAGTACTTGTACATTCTGTCTCTGTAGGGTGCGTGTGCTCCTAGAAAAAAGTTAAGGTCGGCAGGATAAAAGTAGGTTATGTTGGGTTACCAAAACCACACAATTGTTTTTAGGCTTGAGCACTTGGGGTTAGGGTTAGACATGCAGTGCATATCTTCAGCAAATCACTTACACAACCACAAGACACAGAAGCTAACATATGAAGGTAGAAAACACACAACAGGGCATGACTCATTGACCATGGACCATAATAGAAAGTGGGTTGTAATTTGTATGAAAAAGAGTGAAGACAGCTTGATATGCTTGTGAAGTCTGATTTGTATAGGAAGGGGACTCTGGAGGATCCAGTGAAGGGTGTAGTGAGATAGACAAGAAATATTCTGGCCTCCCAATCGGAAGGTTGTGAGTTCGAATCTCAGCCGCCGCGCCTGGTGGGTTTAGGGTGGAGATTTTTCTTATCTCCCAGGTCAACTTATGTGCTAACCTGCCAGTGCCTTATCCCCCTTCGTGTGTACACGCAAGCACAAGACCAAGTGCGCACGGAAAAGATCCTGTAATCTATGTCAGAGTTCGGGGGGTCATAGAAATACAAAAATACAGAGCATGCATTCCCCGAAAGCGGTGTATGGCTGCCTTAATGGTGGGGTAAAAACGGCCATTCACTTAAGAACCCACTCGTGCCAAAAACATGAGTGTACATGGGAGTTTCAGCCCATGAACGCAAAAGAAGAAGAAGAAGTGAGATAGACAAAAGAGATGACAAGAAAGATCTTCTTCTTCTGCGTTCGTGGGCTGAAACTCCCACGTACACTCGTGTTTTTTGCACGAGTGGAATTTTACGTGTATGACCGTTTTTACCCCGCCATTAGGGCAGCCATACGCCGCTTTCGGAGGAAGCATGCTGGGTATTTTCGTGTTTCTATAACCCACCGAACTCTGATATGGATTACAGGATCTTTTCCGTGCGCACTTGGTCTTGTGCTTGCGTGTACACACGAAGGGGGATAAGCCACTAGCAGGTCTGCACATAAGTTGACCTGGGAGATCGGAAAAATCTCCACACTTAACCCACCAGGCGGCCGCGACCGGGATTCGAACCCTCGACCTTCCGATTAAGAGGCCGACGTCTTACCACCCCGCCACAACAAGAAAGATCTAAGTTTAAGTCTTTACCTTGCTTCTGAGCGAGATGACGTATATTCAAACCACAGGACGTGAGGAATTAATGTGGAGTCTCTCAACATGAAAAGTTCACCCAGAGGGCTGAAAAGAAATAAACATCACATCTCTTTCAAACAAATAAAAATAAATAAAAAATCACATCGCATCACCTTCAAACAATCACAGTCTTTAATTGCAATCGATCCACCCAGGAAAAGCAACGGCCAGGACGATTCATTTTTCTGGCACTACTATGTAAATGTTGAAAAAGTTATCGGCAATGAGTTTGAAGTACCATTGTTGCTAGGAAGATGTCTGATGACAAGTATGCTAGTTTTTGTTTTAATAACTAATGACAAAACAAGCACTTACTGTTAGCATCAATTTGAGATATGACGATTAATGTGAGATTTAAAAAGTAATTATACTTTGAGAGACTCACTGCTTATTCTTCTGCAATGTTACTTATGTCTGATATCAAGAAAGTAAAATTGCAAAATGTGTTAAATATACAGTCAAATTGTCTAATTCATTAAATAGAAGGTCAAACTTTCAAATTTATTAAATAGAAAGTGGTGTATCTTTGGTGTAAAATCATGTTCTAATTGTTCCTAGCTCAATAATCAGACAGCTTCACTCAAGAAACAGGCAGTCTATTCTGTGACATACGCCGACACTTAGACCACCCCCCCTCCCCCCTTTCAAGACCCTGTTTTCTAAGATTTTCTGTTCATAACCTCTGCAAATTTAGCCCCGGCACGTTTCATGATATTGAGGATTGCAGTTTCCCTCTCACACACAATATTCCAAAATAATAAATAGTCAAACAGGGGCCAAAAAACAGTTTGCACCAAGAGTTCAACTTTTTATCTATCCAAAACAGTAAAAAAAATTATATGAACATTCGTATTTCCAAGATGATTGGCGTTCCAAGACGCTATATCCTAAAAACCCCAAAACATGCTTTTACAACTTCAGTGCATAATAACTGCCCAAAGGTGCTGTTTAAAGCAACCATTGATAATAATTTTTAACATACTCCTTGAACACATTAATAAAAACGGTTAACTTGCAAACTAATATTTACGCCACCAAGCTGAAATGCAATACCGAAGTCCGGCCTTTGTCGAAGATTGCTTGGCCAAAATTTCAATCAATTTGATTGAAAAATGAGGGTGTGACAGTGCCGCCTCAACTTTAAAAAAAAAAGCCGGATATGACGTCATGAAAGACATTTATCGAAAAACTGAAAAAAACGTCCGGGGATATCATACCCAGTAACTCTCATGTCAAATTTCATAAAGATCGGTCCAGTAGTTTACTCTCAATCGCTCTACACACACACACGCACACACACACACACACACACACACTCACACACACACACACAGACACACATACACCACGACCCTCGTCTCGATTCCCCCTCTATGTTAAACATTTAGTCAAAACTTGACTAAATGTAAAAAGAAAAAAAAAATTCAAAAAAATGGGATAGCGGCGAAACGGGATTGCGCCAAAATGGGATGCGGTAGTAAAATGACGCTTGGCTTGTTAAATGTCGCCAAACTGGGACGGCGGCAAAACGGGATTGCACGTAAATGGGATATTGCGCGAATTATAAACGAAGGAGTAGGCCCTAAGTTTCTCGTACGAGATGTTTACTGGGAGTAAATATTTGGGGAGTAAAAATTTAGTTCCTTGTGAGTTCTTTTTTCGTACAAGATTTTTACTGGAAGTTTACTCCGTCCGAGTCAATTTTTCGTGGAGTAAAAATTTTGTGTTACACCGGTTCATGACCGTTGTGGTAACGAGCGCACATTGTTGTCTCTATATATTGTGTTCCTACGAATCGAAAGTACGATCGCCAAGCCAGTCTGTCATTGAAGGCAACGTTCGATATTTCCGTCTGTCAGCGTTGCCAACGTTCGACAGATTTTACTACTGTTACTCACAAACTTTCAATTTACACAATGAAATGCCAATAACATGTACACACAAGAATGGGAGACGAAGGGAAAACCTACTAGCGATTGAAATTATGCAAACGAACTCACAAATCCCTCACTTTCCGAATGCAAACGCTGCAAATCCGTATGCGTGCGTCGCTGTGCCGAACGTTGGGTTGACGAACGTTGCTGACAGACGCAACAAAACTTGATCAAAAGGCACTAAAAACGATTAAATGTTTTACTCACTGGGTATCGCATTCCTCTTTTTCTTCCTGCAGACGATATGAAGCGGTTGAAACGTCGTTTCCGATTAAAGGCTCGGTTATTTCCGTTAAAAACGAAGTTTGCCGAACGTGTGATTCAGTCTACAGACACCGGTCGGATCACAACAAAAATGTTCATTCTTTGCGATTTTGTGATACTGTTGATGATACACCTGCTTTCCAGTGAAGAACATCAATAAAATGATGTTCACAAGCAAGAATAACAGACAAAAGCACGCGATGTGTAAAATTAGGCTTTGCTTTGCAAACAAAGCACGTGGTTTTTTTACTGACAGACACTTTCGGTGGTGATTGAAAATTTTTCCAGAAACGGTTTTATGCTCCCATTTGATATTGTTTCCCTATTTTCTCTAGTCAGAGACTAACCTTGTGTATTAATTGAATTAATAACCCCATTATCATAAGTTTTGTGTGTTATTTTTGTGTCTGTTGAATCACACTTTGAGATGGGGTCATGTGACAGAAGGAAATGGTGTCTGTCAGGATTCACACGTTCGCTTCGAAAAACGCGCTCAAATAATTGCTCAAACACAAACATTTTAGCTTTTATTTATTTTTTTGTATTGCAAATACCATACTTACTCATGCCAAGCAGAAAAAATGATGAAAATCAACACAGTAAGCAAGTAATTTGAAGGCAAAGTTTACACACATCAAAGAGTCTGATTACCGTGAAACCTGCCCCCCCTTTTTACGACTCCATCCTTTTCAAGACCCAGTTTTCTCACATTTTTGAAGGTCTTAAAAAGGGGGGGGGGGGGGGTTCACTGAATAAGTTTCTGGACCAAGAACATACATTGGGAAGAAAAATGAATTAAAAATCAAAAGAAAAAAACCAAAACAAACCTTGATGCTATGTGAGGAAAGAGTGGTGTGGCAACCAACTGAATGAGACCGAACCATAAACTGCCGGCCGTCACCCCGACAACAGCACCCCATAGGACCTGGGAGAATGTGTGGTACTCCAAATATACCCTGGAACAAAGATAGTATTACTCATCTTGAACAATACACTGTCGACTGTTGTCCTGAAACACTAGCAATGCTGAGGTGCACGGACCAAAAGTGGGTGCCGCCCAAACGAGAGAGAACAAACCGCGGAGTCTGATTCGTTGAAATCACAACACATCTTAATTTCAACCAATCCAATACTGGAGCTGGCTCCCACCCAGTTGTTAACTTTTTCGTGCAACTCGGCCCAGGGCTCCACAAACTGTGCGTCCCTAAATCCTATATCTGCTTCAGAAGCCGAAAAAAAGTACTAGGAGTAGAAATTCTTGAAGGGGGTCCCGTGGCACACTAAATGTGCGTTATCATGCGTACTATAGTTCTCATGTACAGACGGTAATCATCAACTTGCTTCCACACAGAATGAACAAGAGCGTACACTCGACTGGATATTGGTGACCAGACAATTTTCTGATAGATCTATACCGACAAGAATGTACGACGTGAATGTAACTGATATGATAAATAACGCTTTTGTTAAAGGTCCTTGTCTACATTTTTATACCGAAATCGCCATTTGACCATTAAAATGCAGAGTCTATTATCTACAATTATCAACAATACACCCCCTTTCGATCAGGAAAGACGAAGCCAGTGTAGCCGTTTGAAAATTCATTGTAGTATTCCAGCGTAGTACTCATAGTAGGATATCCTTATTTGGAAAATGCCAAGCGCAAAACTCCTCTCAAATCCCGTGCATTTCGTGCGTTTAAAAAAAAGCGTGGACAGCGCTCCAGTGTCAAACTGTTGCTGCACTTGTTTGGGCGTGGCTATAAGCATAGTGACATGAATTTGATTGGTCAGTATTTTTAGGCAAACCACATGTTCTCAGCAAACAGAAAACAAAATATTGCAAGCGTGAGTCACGCTACCCAAAAATAAAATCTTTTTTTACATATATTTTTTTTTCTATAACTTATGTCCCCAGGGTTCATTCATCATCTGACATAACTTTTTAGCGAAATCTAACCATAAGATTATTGAAAAAAAGCAAAAATGTAGACGATCACCTTTAAGGTTTTGCAAAACTTTTGAAAGTCCTGCAGGTTTAGAGGGTCTGTGGAGAAACCTAACTACCAATATTGTTCACCCTCAAACAAAGCAAACATCACTTATCATGAAACAGCCCAGGCCCCTCATCCTGGGAAAAACCAACATCAGTTCTGTGAGTCCTGCTCATCGTTTGTTCGTAAACATACGTTGAAAAACTTCACTACAGCAATTGCAACGCACCTCACAAAGTCACACAAACCAAAAATAATCAGACTTTTTCGTATGCCTAAATAAAGGTCAAAACGGTCATACATTTAAAAACAAACTCGTGCAAAATACACAAGTTTGCATGCGTCTTTGAGACCATGAATGCAGAAGATGACAAAAATAATTAAAGCAAATAAAGTAAACAGACGTTTACAGAGACGTTTACAGACGTTTAGAGTTCTAAAACATCTGCATTAAAAGGTCACCCCATGGTCACCAGTTTTTTTAACGTCTAAATCCAGCATACTTAGTGCCATTTACAAAGTCAAGGTCCAAGAAAAGCTGACACAAACCTGCTGTATGTTACCACTGTTGCCAAACAACCACCACCGACGCACACCAGTATTTTCCACAAATCATCCAGAAAGTTGTAGTTTCTGTGTACTCTGGAAAAAAAGTTAAAAAGCCAAAGCTTATGATTAATTCTGATCTAAAAATAAATACATCAGAGTAACCAGAAGGGGTTCAAAATCAAGAATGAGAATGAAAATGACCAAGGATAAAAAAACAAAACACTTTTGTCGCTGTAGTGGCTACCCTCAAATAACACAATACATCTAAATAAATCAACTGATCAGACATTCAAGCAGAAATGAGTCTTAAAAGTGTCATTGTCAATGCTGGCAAGAAGTACAAAAGTTCAATATGATAGCATAAAAACTTACCTTATCCAAATGAAAAAGATGAGGTACGTTGTGAAGAACCATATGAACTGGGAGTGACTGGATGGCATTCCAAATTCTGTGTAAAGGTTTTGCCTGCCTGATGAAAGAGAAACCCACAGGTACTTTATCACTGTGATATCACTGTGAAACGATTCGTTCTTGCCTCTAAAATGATTCCCCTAAAATCTTATAAATATCTATGACTATGGCATGGCTGAGATTGGAATCTGGTACAATTGGAATCGAATCAGAATTTCCATCTCAACTAATCTCTTTAAGTATTCTACAATCTAAACAACTTCTTCATTTATTTTTCTCTACCCCTGCAACACCTCTTTTGGCCATGTCATGTGTTCTAAAAACCAGTTTAACCCTTTCGCTGCCAATCAAAACTTACTTATGTGCATTCCTGATTGCCAGGGAATTTTGGAGTTTGGGCTGTAATAATTCACACAAAATTCTAGCTCCAAACTGGCAGTAGGTAGGTTATATGAAGTCTTATATCGCGCGCGTATCTCCAGACTCGGACTCAAGGCGCAGGGATCTATTTATTCCGTGTGAGATGGAATTTTTTACACAATACATCACGCATTCACATCGACCAGCAGATCGCAGCCATTTCGGCGCATATCCTACTTTTCACGGCCTATTATTCCAAGTCACACGGGTATTTTGGTGGACATTTTTTATCTATGCCTATACAATTTTGCCCGGAAAGACCCTTTTGTCAATCGTGGGATCTTTAACGTGCACACCCCAATGTAGTGTACACGAAGGGATCTCGGTTTTTCGTCTCATCCGAAAGACTAGGTTAGTAAAACCTATGTTATTGTTAAAGGAAATTGAACCAAGAATCTGTTTTTAGTGTCTAAACATGGAAATAATAATTAGTTTGGCTTATAATGATGTTCAAATATGAACTTTTGAAAAATCGGTCCGGCGCATCTTCCGGTGCCTGTGGATCAAACACAGGTGGCTGTTTTGCTTGCTCGAAGAAAGGATCATAATCACTGTCATCTACCTGTTTCCAACGTATCGTCCGAAAGAAGATCTCCCCCTTCCCCTGTCAGTATCCATAATCATTTGCACCGCCAGTAGCGTCAGTCCGTCTTTGTTTTTCCCTACTAGGGCCCGGTCGACTGTCACCGTTAGCCATTTTGACGAGTCGAGCCTTCTCTCCCCTTCACTGCCGCCAAGGCCGAATATAGCCTTCAGACGCAAAACCGCGTCACCATTTATGTTTATTCATGAGAATGAGGTATCCTACCAAGCCATTGGCTGGTATTTGTGTGTCAGCAGTGACGTAGCATTTCTGGAAAATCCCGGAACTGTGATGACGGGTTTACCCGTCACGTAGGCGCTGCGGCTGCACAGGCACATGACGGGTATACCCGTCTTAAGGCAGTCAAGGGGTTAAATTTTGATTTGTTTAACCTCTACAGGGTCTCGATTGCTCCCTAATGTACCAACTGTTTTGATAACCAGTTTAATGGTGCATTAAATTTGATTTGTCTTACCTCTGCGGGGCCTCGCTTCCCGTATCAGGTGTTTCAGGAACCAGTTCAAGCATTCATTACACAGTAGACCTAGGAAAAAACACATCTGGAAAAAAAGACAGCAAAGACATGATATGAAATGAAAAAGAGGATTACATTACATTACAAATCTCTCTCGTCAAGTTTCTTTATCTCACTCCCTCTCTCTTCATAAACATGCATCATTATCATTGAGAAAAAAAAGGAACATCTTTGCATTGTGTGTTTGTCTTAATTGACTTAAAGAAAGATTGTAAACATAGGCCCAGCCTCAAATCTTCATCCTTTCCTAGTTGAATAAAGTTCCGTTCAGTTCTTTTGGTTGTGTGTTCCAACAAAAGAAATTACAGTAAGCCTACAGTTACACTTACAGGGCTCTCTCTCTCTCTGTGACTCGATCTCTCTCAATCTTCCCACTGTACGTTTTATCAGTACAGACCAAGCTTCAATGTATGCACAATACGTTCAGCACAAAACCGCCAGTCAAACACTCTACCTTGCCACTCATTGCGCTTCGTCTCAACAAGGTGAACGTCACAAAACAGACACACTTTGTACACTGCAAGTGTAACTCACCGTGACACACTTTGTACACTGCAAGTGTAACTCACCGTGACACACTTTGTACACTGCAAGTGTAACTCACCGTGACACACTTTGTACACTGCAAGTGTAACTCACCGTGACACATTTTGTACACTGCAAGTGTAACTCACCGTGACACACTTTGTACACTGCAAATGTAACTCACCGTGACGCACTTTGTACACTGCAAGTGTAACTCACCGTGACACACTTTGTACACTGCAAGTGTAACTCACCGTGACACACTTTGTACACCGCAAGTGTAACTCACCGTGACACACTTTGTACACTGCAAGTGTAACTCACCGTGACACACTTTGTACACTGCAAGTGTAACTCACCGTGACACACTTAGTACACTGCAAGTGTAACTCACCGTGACACACTTTGTACACTGCAAGTGTAACTCACCGTATGTAGGTCTCGTCTGAAGATAATGAGTGTGACAAAACTGACACAGAAACACACTGGTAGAAGGCTAGACACTGCCAGCAGCTGACCAAACAAGTCTCCTGCGGACAGGAAAAACACAGGACATGTATGTGCACTGTACATCTTGACTATTGTCCATCAAAGAGCAACATACCCTGACCCCCACCCCCCTTTTAAGACATCTAAAACTGTGGGAACAAATTAGGTATTTAAAGAAATGGGCTCTTAGTCTTACTAAAAAGTCTTACAATGGATGTAAATTTACATTATCCTGAGAAAACAAAGTCTTAAAGTGAGGACATGAAATCTTACATCGGGGATCTTTAAATGGGGTGGGGTGATCTTTAAATGGGGTGGGGGTGCCACTGTATTTAAATCAAATTAATGATTTTATTTGAATGTAATTAACATCATGGATTTATGCATTCGGATGCCTAAAGTGATTCATGGTAGCTGCATCTCGTTAATCGATGAATAGGCCCAAAATGATCTCCACCACCACATCGTTGATGTAAACTTGACGCAACCGTAAGATCCATGCTGTTCACAAAGACCGTACAGTACACGCGTCCATGGTTAGTCAACTCAACGCAGGTGACTGCCCACCTGAGCGTTCGCAAAACACGACTAAACGATCCGTGATACAAGCCAAATCAGATCACAAGACGCCAGAAAAAGGCCATACCTTTCAAGTATTCGACGTGTGTTAAGGAAACTGCCTTCCATTTCGCCATGTCGTCACATTGGCTGCCTGATTGAGCATCTGAAAAAGCACCTTGCGTTGCTGGACTTTCGGAGTCAGCCATCTTGACACGACATACTAAGTTACAAGGAGTGTCGTTTCGTATTAGTGTCGGTAGAATAAAAAGATGTTATGCATAATTTTCTTGGTATATGGGAGTGGACGTATCATTAAGGTTTTCACGACAATGGTTATCCTATTTTCGTTAAACTCCAAATTTGGAAATACTGTTTTCGATTTGCGAGATCAAGCAACTGCTAGCTCCGTTTTCAAAATGAAAGTTGAGGATTCGTTTTTTATGAAATTGTACCTTACTGATTAACAGACAGAACAACTTTGATTGCCTGTGGTTTGCCACCTCAATGGATCACGTCAGCAAATTTCAATTGCTCCTTCACAATGATTAGACCTCTTATTGTCTGTTATTTGATTACTTCTGTTTTCATTTGTCTGTCCCTCTTTTGTCAGTGCAGGGACTCTAGTCTAATATAGGTCTATGTCAGTGTCAGTGTTTATGACCTGTCTATAGCACCTTCTTGTGTGTGCATGTGTGTGTTGGCGTGTGTGTGTGTATGTTGGTGTGCATGTGTGTGTGTGTATCTGTACATGTGTCTTTTCCTTCGCTTCCCTTTGTAGTTTAGAAGTATAATTAACATGGCAATTAGGTTGACCTAGCAACAAATGAAAATCTTGGGTTAGAGCCGCTTTCGCTGGTCTTTTTATATTTAGTCAAGTTTTGACTAAATATTTTAACATCGAGGGGGAATCGAAACGAGGGTCGTGGTGTATGTGCGTGCGTGTGTGTGTGTGTGTGTGTGTGTGTGTAGAGCGATTCAGACTAAACTACTGGACCGATCTTTATGAAATTTGACATGAGAGTTCCTGGGTATGAAATCCCCGAAGGTTTTTTTCATTTTTTTGATAAATGTCTTTGATGACGTCATATCCGGCTTTTCGTGAAAGTTGAGGCGGCACTGTCACGCCCTCATTTTTCAACCAAATTGGTTCAAATTTTGGTCAAGTAATCTTCGACGAAGCCCGGGGTTCGGTATTGCATTTCAGCTTGGTGGCTTAAAAATTAATTAATGACTTTGGTCATTAAAAATCGGAAAATTGTAAAAAAAAATAAAAATTTATAAAACGATCCAAATTTACGTTTATCTTATTCTCCATCATTTGCTGATTCCAAAAACATATAAATATGTTATATTCGGATTAAAAACAAGCTCTGAAAATTAAATATATAAAAATTATTATCAAAATTAAATTGTCCAAATCAATTTAAAAACACTTTCATCTTATTCCTTGTCGGTTCCTGATTCCAAAAACATATAGATATGATATGTTTGGATTAAAAACACGATCAGAAAGTTAAAACAAAGAGAGGTACAGAAAAGCGTGCTATCCTTCTTAGCGCAACTACTACCCCGCTCTTCTTGTCAATTTCACTGCCTTTGCCATGAGCGGTGGCCTGACGATGCTACGAGTAAAATGGCATTGCGTTCAGTTTCATTCTGTGAGTTCGACAGCTACTTGACTAAATATTGTATTTTCGCCTTACGCGACTTGTTTCTGTCTCACGTTCACTCTCTCTCTTTTCCACTGGCTAGAATGAATGCGGGTCTGTTCTCTAAAGTTCATTCGTCCTCTCTATCTCTTGTGAATTGATTTAGAATGAAGGCAAGGTTGCTTTTTGGAGCGCAACAATATATGCGACAGGGTTTGTGACAAAGGGACACAAGTCACACAAATCATTTCCTAGTTACATGCTAACAATTAACTGTCAGCACATAAAAATTGACAGATTTTCATAGTTTGAGCTTTTTGCACTCCACGGGGTCAATTAAAGATAATTGTTTTTGCGACCTTATATTGGCGGGTTAGTTTGTTGTGGTTTAATGGTATCACTTCACACATAGAATGGTTGGTTGGTTGGTAGATTGATTAAACTTCACCAGATCACGCTGCGGACTGCACAGTCCAGATTATGTGGGTCGTGTACAACCCGCCATACTTTCCAAAGAAGGGTTCAACATAAAAATATGGGTCGTACACGACCCACGCCATCCAAATAAAGATTACAAATGTAAAATTCCTTACGTAATTCCATGTGGATCGTCCACGTCCCATATCATCCGGACTGTGTAGTTCAAATTACATCATCGTTTTTGTTTGTTTACAAAGATAATCTTTCAAAATTTGGGCAATGGGAAGGTAGTATGGTGATTACATGAAGTCTCAATTAAAAGCTCCAAATATAGTTTCAGAGATAAAGACGATTTTGTGAGGCTCTGGGTCGTCCACGGCCCACGGTGAAGGTTAAATAGTTGAGGTTAAATGGTATCAGAGCACATACAGAACAACAAAATCTTGCTACAACACAGATTTCTTTCGAGTTTTTTAATCATTGGGATTATCAATTTTCAGATTCAATCACAAGCATAATTATTCCACATACAGATTCAATCACAAGCATAATTAATTCACATGCAACAAAAACACAACAGATCACATACTCCTAGAAATGCCACTTACAATTGCCTTTAGCACTTCCCATGTATAGCTGTTCCTACCATAGGTAATAGAATTACAAAAATCCTACTTATGCCATTTCAAAGTTGTATCAATGGGCAATCATTCAGCTATTACAACAGTTCAAATTGTTCACTCACTGCCTCCTGTCTCTTTCGCAAAATCACACACACACACACACACACACACACACACACACACACACACACACACACACACACACACACACACACACACACCTCATAGCAACACTGATACAACACATACTACTCATTCCCTGCTTTGGCTAAAGTAAGCTTTGGGGGGGGGGGGGGGGATGTTTAAGCAAAGAAGCATTCAATATTCATCAGACTGGCTTGTAAATGAATAGTGTCCTGTAACTGTTGGACTCGAGAGCCAGAATGATCACAATTATGCAAATCCCTGGCGCTAATCACACTTTTTCAACTCTCCCATGCCACTTTAAAGAACCAACTTATGCAAGATTAAGACAGTCATCAGCATCACAGAAAAACAACTCTGTTTTTGGGAGGCACCGACTAAGATGTCCGGCATGTGTGTAACACAACTGACTACACTCTACAGCCCTGCATGCTTCTGGCTATTCAGAACAGCGCAAATCAGAATGAATTAATCATGCACGTCCATCACACAAATCTCATAGCGTTGGAAAATTTCACAGCTTTAACTCCTTGGACCACAACTAATAAATCACACATGTCAATCACACTGCTAAGCAACTCGTCAGTTTCACAGCTTGGAGTCTTGAGGTGCGGCCGCTAACAAGTCGTGCAAGTCCGTCAGGCTGGATTTTAAGACGTTGGCGAACCTGTCGGAATCGGTCTCCGCACATATGTTGAATGCGGTGATGGCGAAGTTGAGTCGTGTGTTCTGGGGGTTGTAGCAACACCCGAAGCCATCGGGTGCGGACGGTCCGAATGCCATCACTGCGTCGTGTTTGGCCCCCACCTGTGTACAAGACAGATAATATAGAATCAAAAAACAAGAAACGTATGTTGTAGGAACGTTTAATCATTGACAAATTAAAAAGTTACGTTCACTGATATATCGACCCAGGTTTTTACATTTAGTCAAGTTTTGACTAAATGTTTTAACGTAGAGGGGGGAATCGAGACAAGGGTCGTGGTGTATGTGTGTGTGTGTGTGTGTGTGTGTGTGTGTGTGTGTGTGTGTGTGTGTGTGTGTGTCTGTCTGTCTGTGTGTGTGTGTAGAGCGATTCAGACTAAACTACTGGACCGATCTTTATGAAATTTGACATGAGAGTACCTGGGTATGATATCCTCAGACGTTTTTTTCATTTTTTTGATAAATGTCTTTGATGACGTCATATCCGGCTTTTCGTGAAAGTTGAGGCGGCACTGTCACACTCTCATTTTTCAACCAAATTGGTTGAAATTTTGGTCAAGTAATCTCCGACGAAGCCCGGATTTTGGTATTGCATTTCAGCTTGGTGGCTTAAAAATTAATTAATGACTTTGGTCATTAAAAATCTGAAAATTGTAAAATAAAATTATAAAACGATCCAAATTTACGTTCATCTTATTCTCCACCATTTTCTGATTCCAAAAACATATAAATATGTTATATTTGGATTAAAAACAAGCTCTGAAAATTAAAAATATAAAAAGTATGATCAAAATTAAATTTTCGAAATCAATTTAAAAACACTTTCATCTTATTCCTTGTCGGTTCCTGATTCCAAAAACATATAGATATGATATGTTTGGATTAAAAACACGCTCAGAAAGTTAAAACGAAGAGAGGTACAGAAAAGCGTGCTATCCTTCTCAGCGCAACTACTACCCCGCTCTTCTTGTCAATTTCACTGCCTTTGCCATGAGCGGTGGACTGACGATGCTACGAGTATTGCTGCGTTGCATTGCGTTCAGTTTCATTCTGTGAGTTCGACAGCTACTTGACTAAATGTTGTATTTTCGCCTTACACGACTTGTTTTTAAGTGCACAGACCAACACTAATAAGACGACACTTATCTTGACAAAATGTTCAGCAACTTGCAGGGAAGACACAAGCAAATGAGCAGATAATTTAGTTCCTTGTGCGCTGAAAACACCACAAAGCAATGCCTACCTGTATACCTTAGAGGTGAAACCGTTATCTACAGCAGTCCCTCTCACAAAGTGACACCTTTGACTTATTCAAATTGTGTTCCCTTCTAGTACCAGGCTTCTCACAAAAGGGATAGGTAGCACATTGGTACAGACAGACAGACAGACAGACAGACAGACAGACAGACAGACAGACAGACAGACATGTACACACATACACAAACACACACCCCTCCCTATACACTGACCCAAATGTGACATGAACTCCCCTCCCCCACACACACACGCATGCACACACACACGCACACACACACATCCCCCTGTACACACACATACTCACACACCTACACTAACACATACACATACAAACACAACCACACACAGACACCCCTTCCCACACACAAAACAAACATCCCCTTTTACACACACAAAAACACCTGGCTAGTGGACAGCCTGAAGTAAGTGCTCTCAGTGAAGGCATCGTCCAGGAAGAGCTGAGGGATGTTCTGACCGCTCTCTATGGCACACACACACACACACACACACACACACACACACACAAACACATCTCCCACACACACACCTGGCTAGTGGACAGCCTGAAGTAAGTGCTCTCGGTGAAGGCATCGTCCAGGAAGAGCTGAGGGATGTTCTGACCGCTCTCTATGGCACACACACACACACACACACACACACACACACACACACAAACACATCTCCCACACACACACACCTGGCTAGTGGACAGCCTGAAGTAAGTGCTCTCGGTGAAGGCATCGTCCAGGAAGAGCTGAGGGATGTTCTGACCGCTCTCTATGGCCGCCAGCTTCAGTCCCAACAGGTGACGGTCAACACCCTGACCACTGACTGCCTGCACACCATCAAGTGTACTGCAATCTATTAAAGATATACAATACTGATACATAGACAGCCTGGGCAGTGACCTTATGATTAATATTCTACTGCTGAATTGTTGAAGTCACCGAGACAAAAACTCACATTAAGGCAGCTGGTCGAGATTGCAAAAGAATGCATGTTTTTGTGCATTCAATCCTAAAAATAAAAGGAATTCGAACTAAAATGAATCCACACATAAATGTTCTTTGTTTTTAGGGTTTTGACCAAAATATGACATTTGACACAGATCTCAACAGTCATTGTTCACCTCGACCACCAGCACAGTCTCGGAGAACAATGACGTAGAGTCTCAATCTGTGTCAAATATCATATTGGTCAAAAATACAAATAACGTATGACATCCGCACTTCAGATTTCAGCCTAACTCTCCTCATGAGTGTACTTTCTGTGGGCCTTGACGGCACTCGAACATGCAACCTTCATCATGGGAGGCGGGTGTCTGGGCGGGGATGTAGCTCAGTCGGTAGCGCGCTGGATTTCTATCCAGTTGGCCGCTGTCAGCGTGAGTTCGTCCCCACGTTCGGCGAGAGATTTATTTCTCAGAGTCAACTTTGTGTGCAGACTCTCCTCGGTGTCCGAACACCCCCGTGTGTACACGCAAGCACAAGACCAAGTGCGCACGAAAAAGATCCTGTAATCCATGTCAGAGTTCGGTGGGTTATAGAAACACGAAAATACCCAGCATGCTTCCTCCGAAAACGGCGTATGGCTGCCTAAATGGCGGGGTAAAAAACGGTCATACACGTAAAATTCCACTCGTGCAAAAAACACGAGTGTACGTGGGAGTTTCAGCCCACGAAC
This sequence comes from Littorina saxatilis, assembly GCF_037325665.1. NCBI lineage: Eukaryota > Metazoa > Mollusca > Gastropoda > Littorinimorpha > Littorinidae > Littorina > Littorina saxatilis. The sequence goes on from NC_090259.1 coordinate 43,473,479, forward strand.
GCAGAAGAAGAAGAAGGAGGCGGGTGTTTTATCCACTATGCTACTGCGCTCAATAAGTTTCAACATCCACACTTCAGATTCCAAGCTAACTCACCTCATCAGTGTACTTTCTGTGCGCCTTGACGGCTTGTCGGAGTAAGGCCACTTTGGCAGCGTCTGGCAATGAACGGTTCTCCATGCCCTGTGTGAACTCATGCGTATCCACGGAGCACGATCGAATGGTGTCCGTCCGTCCCAGCTGGAAGCGTCGCAGTGAGGCCGTCTCGTACGTGGCACACGGACGTTTGAACAGCCTGGAAAGTAACAAGTTTGCAGTTCAACAGTTAAAGATGGGCAGATGTTGAGATGGTTGTGGGGTGGGGGATAGGGGGGCTCAAATATCGTCAACCAAGATTTGCTCGAAAAACTGCTTCTTTGTGTTCTCTGATCCCGTCGCGATATAACCTTGAACGGTTGAAAACGACGTTAAACACCAAATAAAGAAAGAAAAGTGTTCTCTGATGACAGTAATAATGAAAAAAAGTCATTGAAACTATGCTACGTTTCATATTTTTTGTAAAACTGTGAGATCAGCCAGGTGGTTGCTGTAAATCCTGCCAGATGTTTAGTAATCTTGCTACCTTTTACAGTATTTCCTATCATGCAAACATTAAAGTAAATGTACGTAGCTATCCTTAGTACCAAACTAAGACCTGAGAAAAAAAGAATCATGTTAAGCAATAACACAATACAGTCGAACCCACTTAAAACGAACACGCTAGTTACGAATTTTGACTTATAACGTATTAGTTTTAAGTTCCCAACTGAATACCTCTTTCTTCATGCTTAAAAAAAATGCTTAAAACGAATTCTTTATAACGAATTTATGCTTATAACGAGCACTTTTTGGATTCCCAAGCATGCATAATGTCTGTAATTTACTCACGCTTATGACGAAATCTTTAAACTCGTCCCGAGATCGACATATCATGGGAATTTGAGAAGTTTGAATACATGTGTCAAAGTCTTCCCTTGCGTCGACTGCTTGAACCATCGCTCAACCGATCACTGAATAAAGTTAAACTGATTACACTGTACTCACAAAACAATTTCAAATTTAGAATCAAAGTGATTGATAGCTCAGACACTGAACATGAATGACTGACTGACGTTTATTTCCTTCGCGAATACCAAAAACGAAACATCAATGTTTAGGAAGCCATTGCCAAAAAATATAGATGCCAGAGTGGTTTCCCTTGGACAAGGGAAACCACACTCTCAACGTTTGCGTTCGCCGGTTCGCGATAGTTTATCAGTCAGTCAGTGCTTTCGATTTGGATTTGAACATCATGTTGCAACAAACAAACAAAAAACTAAATTGGCCAAGGTTTGCTACCCGTCGCCAAGGTAAGTGATTCCGGACAAATGATAGGAACACCGCGAATGTGGACAGTGTCAGTGTGTGCGTGTGTGTGACCAAAAACGTAACAACTGGATGAAACATCTGTGTGCTCACTCTCACTCAAACTCAACAATCATCACTCAACATGAGACACACATGAACATGTAACTGAATATGTCACTTTATTGTCTAAACGTGAAGCAGCATGAAAGTTGCGAAAGAAACAAATTGAAACACCATAAAATGTACAAGACTTAAAAAAAAAAAATTAACAAAAAATCAATCAATTTTCTTAATACGAATTTTGGTTAAGACGAACTTTTTTTCCGATCCCCAGTGATTCGTCTTAAGCGAGTTCGACTGTAACCAGTTCGGTGGCACAATTTTCACCTTTCAAATGTTCCGTTTCTATTTAATAGTGCAGAAAGGAATAAACTGTGGACTGGGTGGCCGAGTGGTGACGCACTTGCGGTCGGAAGCGAGAGGTTGCGAGTTCGACCCTGGGTCAAGGCGTTAGCAATTTTCTCCCCCCTTTCCTAACCTAGGTGGTGGGTTCAAGTGCTTGTCTTTCGGATGAGACGAAAAACCGAGGTCCCTTCGTGTACACTACATTGGGGTGTGCACGTTAAAGATCCCACGATTGACAAAAGGGTCTTTCCTGGCAAAATTGTATAGGCATAGATAAAAATGTCCACCAAAATACCCGTGTGACTTGGAATAATAGGCCGTGAAAAGTAGGATATGCGCCGAAATGGCTGCGATCTGCTGGCCGATGTGAATGCGTGATGTATTGTGTAAAAAAATTCCATCTCACACGGCATAAATAAATCCCTGCGCCTTGAATATGTGCGCGATATAAATTGCATTAAAAAAATTTTTTTTTAAATTTAAAAAAAATCCCTGCGCTTAGAACTGTACCCACGGAATACGCGCGATATAAGCCTCATATTGATTGATTGATTAAACTAAACCCAGTTAAGGCTTACACCTCTGAGCTAGCCCAGTAAAAAACAAAAAACAAAACCAAAACTCCGTGCACCTATCTCCCCTCTTATCTACCCCATATTTGCTCTTCCAAACGACTGACTGAGCACCTGGCTGAGTGACTGAGATTCCTGGTGCTGCTAGCTTTCCACTTGGAGACAGCGACCCAAATTTCCCAGCTATAGGATAATTAAGTAATTAAAATGTAAAAAAAAAAAAAAATCCTGTGAAAATGATTTGTGTTTTGTTACATGTAGTTGTCAAAAAAGATTAAAAAATGTTACCCGTAGTAAAGTGAAAGTGTAACTTAAACAAACAAAAAAAGTTACCTGTAGTAAGTGAGCTGCAGAGCCACCTGGATGTAAGCGTCGGGACTGAGGCGGGAGTGTTTGATAAAGTCCTTGCCATAGTCGCTGAACGTAAACACTGTAATCTGCACATCCTTCACAAGTCTGAAACATAATGAAATCAAAGTCTGGGTCAGACTGACACGCTTGTAGGTCAATTTTAGTACTTTTCTTCTAAGATCACCCCCCACCCCCCCCCCCCCCCCCCCCCACACACACACTTTCCTTGAAGAACAGAACCTGATCCGTAGGACAAGGACCGCATGTAAGAAACACACCCCTCGTCAGTGACTGGCCTATGATGTCACGTGGAAAAGCGTGCCTCATATTTTCCAACAGTAGTCACTCTTTCAAAACCCATTCAAACCCGACCGAGTTATTTCCAAGCATCGTCTCTTAACACTTTCTACCCCACCTATGTTGACCAAGTTTTTTTTTAGCCGAGACCAGCTGTGCTGCAGCAGGTCACTCAGAATTGTAGTAACTGTGTATCAACAGTCTGGAATGCAGGCGTTAGATCAACGTTACAGGAAGCAACTGAAGCTAACAGTCTGAGCGGATATATCCGTACGTGGTCAGATAGAACCATATGAGTGGGTACGGATATATCCGTACCTGGGAGACAAGCAGTTAAGTTAAGACAATGCTAGCAACAAGGTGTGAAAGTTTCATCGGCTTGACAAAAAAATGTACAAACATTTACTTTTATTGGATGTTATTGATTTTTCTTGGGGCATGTCTGCTAGGGAAGGGGAGGGGGGGGAGCATGTAAGCCTGCCCATGTGCATGCATTTCAATCTGTTTAATTACTTACGATGTCATTTCTTGTTCTGCTAGCGCAATGCAAGAGGTGGCTTTAGGGGTGAGGTTGAAATCAAGGCGTCGCGGTGTAGCGACATCCGCTGCCGGCAAAGTGTCCTCTGCGTTCTTCTGACTGTTAACAGACAGAGTTGTGATGAATATCACACACTCAGACAGTGTCCAGCAAAACATCACATACGGATGTAAATGTCCAGTGCAACATTAAGCACTGATACACAGCTTGGCATATAACATCAGACACTCAAACCATTCCCATCAAAAGTAACATCAGATATTCATACAATGTATGGTTAACACTTACAAAGTCAGCTTTACAAACACACTAAGTTCACACAAAAACACAAACACACACATGCACACAAAACAACTAACACAAATGACACTAAAATCTCACACAAAATGTTGTAAACATTCCCATTAAGTGTACTCAACGACCAGAGTGTGGTAAACATGCACACAGTACAAAGACACTTACGTGAAGTCGAGGACATGATCCATGATGGCAGCAATGGGAGGACCCTCAGCGGTGGTGTGCTCGTAGTTCAGTCCGCAGGCCCCGTTCCCCCCGACGATGAACTGTTCAACCACACAAAACTAGTCAAACCCACACATTCTCTATGAGTGCAAAACACGTTCTTCATAAATCACCAAATTAATTAGACAATGATACCTTGTACATTCCTGTTGTAAACTGTTGACACAACACAAACTTTATTCAGTCCAACCCAATTGGGCATCGACGTATGCATGGGCCAATCAGATAAATTCAAGTGTGTGTGTGTGTGTGTGTGTGTGTGTGTGTGTGTGTGTGTTGTGTGTTGTGTGTTGTGTTGTGTGTTGTGTGTTGTGTGTTGTGTGTGTGTTGTGTGTGTGTGTGTGTGTGTGTGTGTGTGTGTGTGTGTGTGTGTGTGTGTGTGTGTGTGTGTGTGTGTGCGTACGTGTGAGAGCCTGCACACCCAGACGAGATGTTCAGGGTACTAAACAATCCGCTTGGTTTCTCCCTACCTGTAGTGTTTTGTCATACCAGCGGTTGCCGGAATTGAGACGTGCTCCCCCTCCATGCAACATTTCTGCGGCAACAAGGGCTCGCTGTGGGGGGCTGTTGCCGTCCCCAAGGGGTTTATCAAGACACAGCACGAAGATACTGCGCTGGATTTCCTTCATGGCAGCCTTGTTCTTCTTGTCTGAAACCCAGACATTATTAACCATGACAGGATCGTGTTGCATTTTTTTAATTCATGGTTGCCTGTGTTGTTCTTCTTGTCTTCTTCTTCTTCCGCGTTCGTGGGCTGAAACTCCCACGTACACTCGGTTTTTTTTTTGCACGAGTGGAAATTTACGTGTATGACCGTTTTTACCCCGCCATTTAGGCAGCCATACGCCGTTTTCGGAGGAAGCATGCTGGGTATTTTCGTGTTTCATTTACCCACCAAACTCTGACATGGATTACAGGATCTTTTTCGTGCGTACTTGGTCTTGTGCTTGCGTGTACACACAGGGGTGTTCGGACACCGAGGAGAGTCTGCACACAAAGTTGACTCTGAGAAATAGATCTCCCGCCGAACGTGGGGACGAACTCACGCTGACAGCGGCCAACTGGATACAAATCCAGCGCGCTACCGACCGAGCTACATCCCCGCCCGTTCTTCTTGTCTGAAACCCAGACATTATTAACCATGACAGGATCGTGTTGCATTTTTTTAATTCATGGTTGCCTTTCATTGTTCTATTTGTCTAAAACACACATACTATCAACCAATGACATGATTTTGTTGCGCTTACTTCTTCTTCTTCTGCATTCGTCGTGCGTCTAAAATTCTTCTGAAGAATGAACCACTCTACACTTTCAAGGCCACTAAGTCAGACATATAGAGTGTTGTCTCGGTGTACGAGTCCAGATGGTTCATAAATGACCGTTCTGTTTTGTTTTCTGATGCTTGATATTTAAAAATACCACTGTTCTATCCTCCGCAGACCTGGGAACCCCTGTTTTGCACTTAGTATTCTCAAACAAACTTGGTGTATTTTCAGAAAAATGAGCGTACTCCACACAGCATTTAACATCCATGATTCAAACATGCTTCACCAATACAGTTAAAACAAATGCTTCTTTCAATGTTTACTGAGAAAAACTGTAATCATGTGTCAAAATACTGGATCGGTTTCGGGATGCGCTTATGAAGAAAAGTAGGCTAGGAATTTGTTACGTCGTATTTTTTCCCACTGACTGTACTGATCGTATTCTGGACAATCATGCGTACAAAGTACGGCAAAATCGTACAGGTTCCCAGGTCTGCCTCCGTCATCTTTTGTAAAACAACAAGCACACACATACCTTTAATAAGGTCAGCATACGTCGATGCCCAAGTGTCTCTATCCAGCGTTGTCAGCATACCGATAGGGGGACTCTCATGCTTCGACTGATCTGCTACTATCTCTAACTGTTTCTGCAGCTGGTGTGTGTTGAGTGGTTTCCCTTTATTGCCGTACACATCCACTGAAAATATCTGCAATTCACACGCAAACATATCTTAATGCCAGTAGAGGATGAAGAACAAGGTTTTCAGGACTGTACGGCCAATCTTTCTTTCTTTCTTTATTTGGTGTTTAACGTCGTTTTCAACCACGAAGGTTATATCGCGACGAGGGAAAGGGGGGAGATGGGATAGGGGAAAGGGGGGAGATGGGATAGAGCCACTTGTTAAGTGTTTCTTGTTCACAAAAGCACTAATAAAAAAATTGCTCCAGGGGCTTGCAACGTAGTACAATATATGACCTTACTGGGAGAATGCAAGTTTCCAGTACAAAGGACTAAACATTTCTTACATACTGCTTGACTAAAATCTTTACAAACATTGACTATATTCTATACAAGAACCACTTAACAAGGGTAATAAGTGAAGAATTTTATGGGTGAGAAAAGGAAAGTAAAAGGACTTTGGGGAGGCAGAAATAGAGAAGAAACAAGAAAAAGATCCTAATTAGGTTCACGGCATCGAGAGTGATGCGACCTTCTCTCAGAAGTTAGTAGAGAAGGCTCCCCCATCCACCACCCCGGGGACGCACCTCTACGCCAATTAGGGGGCGCGAGGTGTACGGCCAATCAGCAATATGTGTGATACAGTGAAGTCCCCTCTTTTACGACCGCCAAAAATCTTACAAAATGATGTCATAAAAGAAGAAATTCTTAAAAAGCATGCAACCTCCGTGTATGGCTGCCCAAATAGCCGGGGGAATAAAACGATCTTAGGTGTAAAAATCCACTCGCGCAAAACACATGGGAGTTTGAGCTCATGAACCCAGAAGAGGAAAGACGAAAAATATATGTTGGCATAAATATCATCTTGAACAGGGGATCCCATGGTTGTGAACGACATTCTTAGGCCCAAAAAAAAAAAGGTCTGTTTACGGTAACATAGGCCAAAAAAATAGGGTCGGTAGGTCGGGTTTTTTTTCCTTTTTTTTTCTTCTCCAAAAAACCATATTTTTACGTTATTTTGCAAAAAAAACAAGATTTTTTTTTCTTTTTTTTCTCCCCCAAATGCCAAAAAAAAGTCTAGGGTCGCGCGAAAAAAATAGGGTCGGTCGGGTTACCGTAAACAGACCTATTTTTTTGTGTGGCCTTATATACTTTAGGTTGGTATTTCATTGCACAGCAACTCGCAAAAAATGATGTGAAGAATATGTTCAGATATCTGATAGGTTTGGACATGTATTGCATTGCACAGTAACTCACGTGGTTGTTGTGGATGATATGTTTAGATATCTGATAAGTTCAGATGTGTATTGCTCTGCACTTTTAACTCATGTGGTTGGTACAAATGATATGTTAGGATATCTGATATCTTTGGATGCATTGTGCATTGCACAGTAACTCTCGTGGTTGCTTTGGATGATATGTTTGGATAATTGATATGTTTTGATGTGCATTGTTTTGCACAGTGACTCACTTGGTTGTTGCGAATGATATGTTTGGATATCTGATATGTTTGGATGCATAGTGCATTGCACAGTAACTCTCGTGGTTGCTGTGGATGATATGTTTGGATAATTGATATGTTTGGATGTGTATTGCTTTGCACAGTAACTCACGTGGTTGTTGTGAATGACGGCGATGTGTTTTGGCGGGTCAGGTTCGTTGGAGGGGTAGATGACGTGGGTGTCTTTCTTGTGGCCAGGCACACGGCAGGCAGCGAGGATCTGATAGTACTGCATCATGCACAGAGGTTTGCCTCCAAGCATTTCCACAGGTAATGTTTGTCTGAAACATTCGCACCATATCGTACAATAGTAATACTGCATCATGCACAGAGGTTTGCCTCCAAGCATCTACACAGGTAATGTTTGTCTGAAACATTCGCACCATATCGTACAATAGTAATACTGCATCATGCACAGAGGTTTGCCTCCAAGCATCTCCACAGGTAATGTTTGTCTGAAACATTCGCACCATATCGTACAATAGTAATACTGCATCATGCACAGAGGTTTGCCTCCAAGCATCTCCACAGATAATGTTTGTCTGAAACATTCGCACCATATCGTACAATGGTAATACTGCATCATGCACAGAGGTTTGCCTCCAAGCATCTCCACAGGTAATGTTTGTCTGAAACATTCGCACCATATCGTACAATGGTAATACTGCATCATGCACAGAGGTTTGCCTCCAAGCATCTCCACAGGTAATGTTTGTCTGAAACATTCGCACCATATCATACAATGGTAATACTGCATCATGCACAGAGGTTTGCCTCCAAGCATCTCCACAGGTAATGTTTGTCTGAAACATTCGCACCATATCGTACAATGGTAATACTGCATCATGCACAGAGGTTTGCCTCCAAGCATCTCCACAGGTAATGCTTGTCTGAAACATTCGCACCATATCGTACAATGGTAATACTGCATCATGCACAGAGGTTTGCCTCCAAGCATTTCCACAGGTAATGTTTGTCTGAAACATTCGCACCATATCGTACAATAGTAATACTGCATCATGCACAGAGGTTTGCCTCCAAGCATCTACACAGGTAATGTCTCGACATGTATTTCTCTCTCTCTCGACTGTATACAGAGATAAGAACAGCCTCGCTTTCACTTAGATCCTGCCTAAAAACAATGTTCAGACCTCATGTTCAGACTCGGCGTAATGATTCCGAAAGGACTACTTTTTAGCGGTCAAGTTCAGTCGTCCGCATACTCGAAAGTGAAAAAAAGATGAAACGTTTTGCTACAGTATCGGAGGATGAACTGTCGAAGAAGAAAAAGAATCTCGTGCCAACCACTACGCAGAAGACCATCCGAGTTGTCCAGAAGAAGTTCTGAGTAGGCATGCGGGGTATTTCTGTGTTTTCATAACCCACCGAACTCCGACATGGATTACAGGATCTTTTCCGTGCACACTTGGTCTTGTGCTTGCATGTACACACGAAGGGGGTTAAGTCACTAAGCAGGTCTGCACATAAGTTGACCTGGGAGATCGGAAAAAATCTCCACTCTTAACCCACCAGGCGGCAGCGACCGGGATTCGAACTCAAGACCTCCCGATTAGGAGGCCAATGCCTTACCCCCGTGCGCGCGTCCGCATTCCAAGGCCAAGTGGGCAGAAAGTGTGCCATGTGAACGGCCCTGACCATTTAGGTTTGATTTAACAGCTGCTCGACTCGCCCATGACTTTGCGCAGGTTTTGTGCAAACTTTCTTTATTGTGTTTACTGATTGGTTAGCTGTATCCACCATGTTATAAATATAGTTATATATAGCTCTCCAAACTGCTCTTAACCCATTAGGAGGTAGACCGGCACGGTTGGCCTAGTGGTAAGGCGTCCGCCCCGTGATCGGGAGGTCGTGGGTTCGAACCCCGGCCGGGTCATACCTAAGACTTTAAAATTGGCAATCTCGTGGCTGCTCCGCCTGGCGTCTGGCATTATGGGGTTAGTGCTAGGACTGGTTGGTCCGGTGTCAGAATAATGTGACTGGGTGAGACATGAAGCGTGTGCTGCGACTTCTGTCTTGTGTGTGGCGCACGTTATATGTCAAAGCAGCACAGCCCTGATATGGCCCTTCGTGGTCGGCTGGGCGTTAAACAAACAAACAAACAAATTAGGAGGTAGCTCCGATAGCTGAGGTGGGCGAGAATCGCTGCTTAAAACTAGTTTGAGCGTTTATAATGTTCACATGGGCAGCGGTTTTGACTGACTCGGCGCCGACTAAAATCACTTGAAAGTTCAGAGAAAGTTGGTGGAAAGTCTGCCATGTGAACAGCACTTAATAGTGTTAAGGGTTACAAACACACACAAACATTAAGATACTCACTCATCCACCATCATCTTGTAATCCAGGGCACCTGCCACAAACTTGGCAGCAAACCTGCACACACACAAACGCACACACTAACATACAGCAATAGGAAATAAAGGTCTTCCTTCAACAACTTTAACAGGGTAAGAAGTTTTTACTCTCAGACGTTCCATGTTTTCTGACATGTAAAAAAAATAAAGTAAAAGTCTGTAGCTCCCATGATGTGAAAGTGAAACGTGCCAGCTAACTGCATGAACACACTACCAAAGTAGGAAATAAAAGCACAAAGAAAACGACACAATTAAAGGTTAAAATAAAAGATTTCAAAATAAGCAAACCTATGCAACTCAAAGTGCACTAAAAATCTCCCCCCAAAAAACAAACAAACAAACACACAAAAACTCCAAACAACCAAACAAAACCAACAATGGGAAAAGGACATACCCTGGTGGTCCCTTCCTTAAAACTAAACAAGTCGCGTAAGGCGAAATTACTACATTTAGTCAAGCTGTGGAACTCGCAGAATGAAACTGAACGTAGTCCGCCGCTAGTGCAAACGGCAGTGAAAGTGACGAGCCTGTTTGACGCGGTAGCGGTTGCGCTGTGCTTCATAGCACGCTTTACTGTACCTCTCTTCGTTTTAACTTTCTGAGCGTGTTTTTAATCCAAACATATCATATCTATATGTTTTAGGAATCAGGAACCGACAAGGAATAAGATGAAATAGTTTTTGAAACGATTTCGGAAATTTAATTTTAATCATAATTTTTATATTTTTATTTTCAGAGCTTCTTTTTAATCCGAATACAACATATTTATATGTTTTTGGAATCAGAACATGATGAAAAATAAAATAAAAGTAATTTGGATCGTTTTATAAAAAAATAATTTTAATTACAATTTTCAGATGTTTAATGACCAAAGTCATTAATTAATTTGTAAGCTTCCATGCTGAAATGCAATACCGAAGTCCGGTCTTCGTCGAAGATTGCTTGGCCAAAATTTCAATCAATTTGATTGAAAATTGAGGGTGTGACAGTGCCGCCTCAACTTTTACAAAAAGCCGGATATGACGTCATAAAATACATTTATCGAAAAAATGAAAAAAATGTCTGGGGATATCATACCCAGGAACTCTCATGTAAAATTTCATAAAGATCGGTCCAGTAGTTTACTCTGAATCGCTCTACACACACACACACGCACAGACACACACACACACACACACATACACCACGACCCTCGTCTCGATTCCCCCTCTATGTTAAAACATTTAGTCAAGTTTATGACTAAATGTGACAAAAATGGCAAGAGAATAACTATGACAAACACTAAAGCAAGTAAATACTTCACCTGAGCTGTTCCTTGCTGCCACGGTAACTCTGTTCCGGGAAGACAACGGCAGGGTTAAAGTTCACCACCACAGGGATCCGATAGTCCAGGTAGGCAACATTCTTCCACCACTCCGACAACTGAAACATGCAACGTAGGCCGCTGTGAAAACACAGTACGACACATCGGCCAGTGTAATGACGGACAGATGAAGCTTTTGTGTTAGACCCCAAGCAGCCCTCCTCTTCACGACTGTTTAGTCACACTGGAATCCCTGGGGCGGGGATGTAGCTCAGTCGGTAGCGCGCTGGATTTGTATCCAGTTGGCCGCTGTCAGCGTGAGTTCGTCCCCACGTTCGGCGAGAGATTTATTTCTCAGAGTCAACTTTGTGTGCAGACTCTCCTCGGTGTCCAAACACCCCCGTGTGTACACGCAAGCACAAGACCAAGTGCGCACGAAAAAGATCCTGTAATCCATGTCAGAGTTCGGTGGGTTATAGAAACACGAAAATACCCAGCATGCTTCCCCCGAAAGCGGCGTATGGCTGCCTAAACGGTCATACACGTAAAAGCCGTGGGAGTTCCAGCCCATGAACGAACAAACAAACTGGAATCCCTAAGAGCCTCAATGTACATTATCCATCCCCCCCCCACCCCCCAATTTTAAGGCCTAGCTTTTTTTTTTTTAAAGATTTTCTCTTCATACCCTCTGTAAATTGATCCCCATATTAAGATTCCTTCCTTTTAAAACCCGATTACATTGGGGTGTGCACGTTAAAGATCCCACGATTGACAAAAGGGTCTTTCCTGGCAAAATTGTATAGGCATAGATAAAAATGTCCACCAAAATACCCGTGTGACTTGGAATAATAGGCCGTGAAAAGTAGGATATGCGCCGAAATGGCTGCGATCTGCTGGCCGATGTGAATGCGTGATGTATTGTGTAAAAAAAATTCCATCTCACACGGCATAAATAAATCGCATAAAATAAAATAAAATAAAATAAATAAAATGTTCTTGTGGTTATATTTTGCTGAAACTGTTCATCACTATTTGCTATCATGTCCCCTGTTTAATGATGCAAGAACCGCAACAATCGGTACATTAGCTCCAGAATTTGTTAATATTGACACACTCCTGACAGGTGATTCAAACATTTCCATATTTGAAAATAGTGCTATTTTTGTTGCTGTCCAAAGCTATATTGAGAAATCAAACCGCTTTGGGACACCTTAGTTCGATGTTGGTGTGGGTTTTTCTAAATATATTACTTGGGGCCCATCTTTTTTTTGATATTTTGTTGTGTCTTTCGTTCTCGTTTTGTAATTGTTTTCGTTTTCGGTATTGACACAGATTGTGTTCGATAATTCAAACTAAGTTTTCCTTGCTGTTTTTCTCCCTTTCTTTTTTTCCTTTTTTTTCCCTTTTTTTTATATATATATATATACATATATATTTTTTTTTGTCTCATCTCTTTTTTCAAAAAATGTGTCGCATTGATCATAATCCGCCATGAAATTTCAGGAATGTTTATGTGAGCACTTACCATAAGTTTTAAACTTGTTGTGCTCCTTCTTAATGATGTTGTTATATTATCATGTGTCTGTTTACGAATAAAATACTGTTTAAAGGAAATAAATAAATCCCTGCGCTTAGAACTATACCCCCGGAATACGCGCGATATAAGCCTCATATTGATTGATTGATTGATTACCCAGTTGGTTTTCTCCTCGGCTCGCTTTTCCAGAATCCTCTGCAGTTCAGGTCCAGGAGACTTCAAGAACTCTTTGACGATCTGCACTCACACAAAGAGAAACATACAATCCAGTTGAGAGTCCGAGTTTGGAAACACAAAAATTGACTACGTATAAAAACGAACAGAGAATAACCTAGGCTCACTACAAAATGGACCACTTGTTTAATTCCCCATTAAAATCGACAGGTCATTACTGAACTCAGAAGGTCAGTCTGACTTGGCCTTACAATTGACACTGCAAACTGAAATCAATGTTAAGATTTAAGAGTTGTTCTGTGTGAACACTGCTGCTGTCAACCATAATTCTGATTCTTTGTTTATCCTTACTCTTCAGCCTGACTCAAACAAAGACACTACTGTGACATAAAACTAAATACCTGACTGGCAAATCAAAAATTTCAATGGGTCACTTGAATCACTCTATGTGTACATATCAACGTAGTCGTGGAATTTTGACGTAACTTTTCAGAAGAAGGACAAAATTGATTAACTTTTTTATGATATAGTGTTTATATTTGTTTCTAGCATGTATAGAACAATAAAAGAATATCAAATCATGTAATTTCAACTATACTTAAGAGAATATTTCTCATGAAGAATGATTTACTTAGTCTAAAGCACAAAAACATCAAAGTCGCCAAGAAATGAGTTGCGCCAAAATTCCATGACAACATGGATATGGGACTGGGTGGTCGAGTGGTAACGCACTTGCGCTCGGAAGCGAGAGGTTGCGTGTTCGACCCTGGGTCAGGCCGCAATTTTCTCCCCCCTTTCCTAACCTAGGTGGTGGGTTCAAGTGCTAGTCTTTCGGATGAGACGAAAAACCGAGGTCCCTTCGTGTACACTACATTGGGGTGTGCACGTTAAAGATCCCACGATTGACAAAAGGGTCTTTCCTGGCAAAATTGTATAGGCATAGATAAAAATGTCCACCAAATACCCGTTTGACTTGGAATAAAGGCCGTGAAAGGTGAATGCTCGCCTAATAGGCTACTGAGCTTTACTGGCCGATGTGAATGCGTTATATATTGTGTGTAAAAAAATGTCTGTTTGTCTGTCTGTCTGTAAAAAATTCCATTTCAAACGGCAGAAATTAATATGTAAGCGCCTAGGGCTATATCTAGATTAGGCGCATAAACATGATCACAATAATAATAATAATAATATGTATGTGTATGTCTGTGACTCAATCTGTGTGTTACATATCATTGTGTGTGTGTACCTGCTGTGTGTTTGCAAACTCCTCCTCAGTGACGAGCGGTCGTACGCTGCGCAGGTATTTATCCATCGTCTGCTGCAGCGGGGGGACGGGGAGGCGCGGCAATTGGTACTGCACTGAAAACATGCGACCCCGCGGGGTCACCTTCATCTCGCCTGACATCCTGAAAATATCACCTACACCTTTCACCTGTTGAGAAAAAAACACAGAATCAGTGAGTTTGTACATTTCTGAAATTTAATGCAAGTCTGTGCCTTGATGTTTTATGTTATTGTTTCACATACATTCTCTCACTGTTTGTATGAACTTACTCATTTTCTGTGGATCACCATGAGCTCTGGCAAGAAAGGGGCAATTTATAAATTTAACATTATTATTATTATTATTACAATAAGTTTAGTAAAACTGCCATTCCATGATGTTTGGTTAAATTTCTGGTAAATCTTTCACCCTTCAAGGCAAACTGCAAGTAAATAAATTAAGAAGATGACACAGAAAAACATTTTGTTTTCAGCTTCACGCTAGGTAATGTCCCTACTAGCCTAGGTTTGGATGTCTGTGGTACAAACACTTTGCCTCATACTCATAGTGTTCTGAAAAACAAAAAACAGTATTCATTCCCACAAACTTTCTGGTATCAAAACAAAACAGGGTTGTGCAATACCATTGAGCATTTTAAATTAATTGTCACGCAGGGTACTACATTATCACATTATGTGTGTATCTGTCGTACCATAAAAACAGTGTGCATGTCACTTGTAAGAGGAGCTACTTTTGGTTCAACTCCATAAAACTAGTATAAACAGGCATGATAACAACAGGCATGAAAAAACAAAAAAACATTCAAGAAGTATTTCTTCAGAAAACAAACATTTCAGCTATGGTGCAGCTGTCACACAATCTCACATTACATCTTGACAAGACATTACTGATCAAACTCATTTCATTCAAATAACCAATAAAAATAACAAGAAGAGCAAACGCTCGATCGAGTCACTTTCGCAGTTCTGAATATTATATGAGGCATCAGATGGACAGGAAGAAATTGCTATTCACAACACAATACAGATGTAAATAATTTGATGTAAAGAATAATCCTATAAAGTTTGAATCAAATCCGATGAATAGTTTCAGAGATATGATATTTCAATTTTTTTCCTTCAAGACATACCTGTGACCTTGAAAAAGGTCAAAGGTCACCAAAGCAGACGTCAAAGTGTAGAGGTCACTGGGAGTCACGTTCACATAAAATTTGAGCCCGGTCACTTTTATAGTTTCCGAGAAAAGCCCAACGTTAAGTTGTGTGTTGCCGAACAGAAAAGGGTAGTTATCTCCCTTGTTTTTCTGATAACGTTCGTAAAAGGCTACAGATGTAAATACTTTGATGTAAAGAATAATCCTACAAAGTTTCAATCACATCCGATGAACTTTGTCAAAGATATAAAATGTCTAATTTTTCCTTTGACGCTGACCTGTGACCTTGAAAAAGGTCAAAGGTCAACGAAACCATCGTTAAAGTGTAGAGGTCATTGGAGGTCACGACTAAACAAAATATGAGCCCGATCGCTTTGATAGTTTCCGAGAAAAGTCCAACGTTAAGGTGGTGTCTACGGACGGCCGGCCGGACGGCCGGCCGGCCGGCCGGCCGGCCGGACAGACTAACACTGACCGATTACATAGAGTCACTTTTTCTCAAGTGACTCAAAAAGGGGGGGGGGGGGGGCAGGCCGGTCTATTAACTTTTACAGCATCATATGATTTGTTACAGCATAACAATTAATAGCTGTCAGCTATATGGTCATCTTGAACACACGGCCAGTACCGTGTAACTGGCCTTGATACGGAACGATCCAAGGGGGGCAATCTCAGTCATCTGAAAGAGGGAAATCCAAACGCAATCCGCTTTGTTCGATTTTATGGGCTTGGACGATAGAGAAAAATAAGAAAAGCAAAAGCTGGAGTCCAGTCTGGACGAAACTGCTATCAAGAACGCAGAATTGATTTTTTTCTGAGGTTTTTTTTTTCTTCTTTTTTTTCCGTAATCGCCGTGTCGAGCTAAAACCGAAGTTGCGGCACAATTTTGCTTCTCGCACATCTGATGCTTGTTGACATGCATCAACGAAGGGGCCTTAACTCTGGAAGAGTTTCCTGCTCCGGTAAACATGGCGCTTACGGCAACAACAAAAACTCAGAAAAATCAATTCTGCGTTCTTGATAGCAGTTTCGTCCAGACTGGATTCCAGCTTTTGCTTTTCTTATTTTTCTCTATCGTCCAAGCCCATAAAATCGAACAAAGCGGATTGCGTTTGGATTTCCCTCTTTCAGATGACTGAGATTGCCCCCCTTGGATCGTTCCGTATCAAGGCCAGTTACACGGTACTGGCCGTGTGTTCAAGATGCTATATGGTCAGCATAATGATGGGTATGAACACTAAAAGTTCACTTTTACATCTGACATGAGAGTGAGATTGATCGACTTCCATAGTTTAAAAAAAAAAGAGAAAAAAGCACATCTTAACATTTATAGTTGATAAACTAGCTAGTTGCAGAACAAGCCTGGATGCTGATACAGGGTACGATCGTACTTGAGCAGCTTTAAAACCCAGCCAAGAATAATTTTAATGTATGAATTCTGAGCCCATATACTTTACATGTCGTAGAAGCAAACAAACTGGTCAGGACTTTAATTACTGCTGATACGTACCCCTGAGTAAAAAAAGTGAAAGGGCTGTTATCACTTTCCAAAATCTGTGCCCACTTGATAGTAAATAAGAAATCTGTTCAGGAAGTGGTAGAAATCCAACTGCCCATTGTTCACAGTTACTTACTGAGTAAGTCCTAGCTTTGGCAGGCCATGTATTTATTAGTTACTTCCAAGCAAAGTCTGAGTCTGGACTTTAAACTATCTATACCCACCCTGGGTGGAAATTTAGTGAAAGTCTATAGCACCACTTTGACCAATCTGTTCCCACCTGATAGTACGTTGAGGAAGTGGTATAAAACCAACAGCTCGATCACTTTCCACAGTTATTCACTTACTGAGTTAGTCCAAGTTTTGGAGGCCATAATGTATTAGTTGCTTGCAAGCAAATTTAAGCCAGAGTCTAGACTTTGCAGACTTATGCCTACCCCTGGGTATACAAAGTGAACTGGCACCACTTTCAAAAATCTGTGCCCACAAGCTGCTGATACGTCGACGAAGTGGTAGAAAGCCAATGCCCACTTGTCACAGACACTCACCTACTGAGGTAATCCAAGCTTTTGTATTAGTTGCTTGCAAGCAAAGACAGTCTGAACTTTACTGCCTACCTACCCCTGGGTACAAAGTCCCTTCGCCCCCAGTCTCCGGAACATGACGCAGCAATGGCCCTCGCCGTTATTGTTGTTGTCATTGTGACACACGCAGCTTCCCGACACATACCTACACAACGCAAGTCACACACACAACATCCTAGTATATGTGGAACGAGCATTGGTACACTGCCACTGGTTTATCTCAACCAGGATAAACGTCTATTTCCATTCCGGCAAGAAGATAACTCCAAGCAGTGAGGGGGCTATACTGTGACCCAGAAGACAGACAGTACGGGTTGCTGATTAGACTGAGAAAAGTGGGCGTTTTAGACTAGTTTGCGACAAACCGCCCTGGTTTTACTCTGGATTATTTGTAGTGTCTGTCATCTGCTACAGAACAGCACCTGGCATGGTCCGGCCACAACCGTGTTTTTGGTCGCAGCATTTCCCCTATTTCCTAAACATGTCAGATTTATTAAACTTCAACTCACCAGCCGAAGCTGTCTGACTGTGTGCAACATTTTGGACCTTGCCACCTGCGGTGACACACTTTGTCAAGCAATGTAAGTCTGCTGTGGACCTTCGTACAAAGTTCAAGATTGTTTTGATTTTACAGCGCATGCGCTTACTTTGCTGAACACTGATTGGCCCATATAAGTCTCGGTCGCGGTGAAAGGGTGGGCTGGCCGTGACGATGTGCTGAGAATTTGATTGCCACATTATTTTGTCTGTTCCATTTGTGATGATTTTTTTCTTCTTTTTTTAAGAGTGGTTGTCTGACTTAATTTGTACCTGCTTATTTTTGTTAACAGCCTTTTTTTGTACTGGGTCAGATAATGTCTTGGTTATTCACTCAAAAAATGATGTGCATAATAATTTGTTTGTTGGTCTGAAATTGAATCGTTCATGTTTTGTTTGTTTGTTAGTTAATTCTCTGAATTTGTATTGATACCCTTATATATTACCAATAGCCAGCACTAAAACACATTCAGGCATACATGCTTGCACACATACACACACTTATTAACCCTTACACTGGTGCAATTCTGTAACACATGTTACATAGCCACTGGTGAATTAACAGAGAGAAAAATAACAAAAAACGGTCATATAGGTTTTCGCATCCATGGGAGGTAATCGGAACCGACCAAACAGACTGAGCCAGTAGCGCGACATATGTCGTGACAACCAGGTGACAGTATACGCAAAGCAGCGCGACATATGTCGCGACAACCAGCCTAAGGGCTAATGCATGCATACTACGCGCACAACCAACCAAACTCACAATGACAACTCTTTATTTAACTGGGTATTAGACTAAGCAGAGATCTGCTTCTTTTACAGACAAAGAGATGCAGAGAGAGGCACACAGACACACACATTAGCAAACACAGACACACATGCATACACACACACACATACACACTGTGACACATACATAGTGAATATCTACACAAAGACCATTTTTTATTTTCTTTCATGTTTATTTTGTTTTCTTCAAATAAACAATGATTCTCTCTTCCTCTCTCTCTCTCTTATTCTCACTCTCTCTCTTTTCACATGCTAACTTTTCACACATATATAATACAGTACATCATACAAGCAGTCGTTGTCAACAAATTCCTTACAGCAAAAGTCTCTTGGCTTGTTACTGGTACATAATAATAATAATAATAACGATTACTTATATAGCGC
This sequence comes from Littorina saxatilis, assembly GCF_037325665.1. Classification (NCBI taxonomy): domain Eukaryota; kingdom Metazoa; phylum Mollusca; class Gastropoda; order Littorinimorpha; family Littorinidae; genus Littorina; species Littorina saxatilis. The sequence goes on from NC_090259.1 coordinate 43,492,611, forward strand.
GTAAACCTCGTGGTGACGAGCCCAGAGCGCTTTACACTTACACAATCATAATACAAACAAGGAAAGAGAACTAAATCCGAATAAATTCAAACATGGTCACACACACCCACACACGCACGCACACACACATGCACACACACACACACACACGCGCGCGCACACACTCACACACAATCTTTCTTTCGTCATTGTCAATGTTCAGGTAACCCGCAATGTCATTCCATGTACGCATACGTTATTCTAGTACAACACACACAGGCACATACACATCCTCATGAACGCCACACTTTAGTATATAATACACGTGGCAGCGCCGATGACTCACCGATCATGGGATCTCCTTCAGAGGTCTAACTTAAACATGTGTGTTTTGAGGGCTGTTCTAAAGGCAGATGGTGACTGGGAATCCCTAATGCTCCGGGGGATTTTCTCCCAGACAAGAGGTCCCTGGTACTTGAAGGATCTCTCAAATCCATAGTTAGTTGATTTTCTGTTTCTTTTTGGTTTACTAAGTACATTGGTATCTGTTGCAGAGCGAAGAGAGGAGAGGTTTGAATATTTTGATAACATCTCAGAGAGATAAGCAGGTCCTGTACCATGAAAGAAAGAGAAACAAATGCATGCAATTTTGTATTGAATACGACTTCTTACAGGCAGCCAGTGAAGGGATCTCAAAACAGGTGTGATGTGGTGTCTTTTAGGGGTCTTTGTGATTAATCTAGCGGAGTTGTTCTGTACTTTCTGCAGTTTTTCAATGAGATAGTCAAATGAACCAGAAAGAAGGGCATTTCCGTAATCTAGCCTTGAAAGAACGAGAGAGCAAATGAGGGTTTTTGTAGCATCGGAAGAAAGGCAGTGGCGTATGGAGCTAATTTTTCTCAGTTCATAGTAGGCATTTCTACAGACAGTGGAGACTTGTTGTTTGAAGCAGAGAGTTTCGTCGAAGATGACACCGAGGTTTCGTACTTGAGAAGCCAACTGAATATCAGTTCCAGCTATAGAGATTTGGGCAGGAAGGGATGGTTCTTTTTTAAGAGAAGGGGGTACAACTAGCATGATCTCGGTCTTGTCGTCATTAAGTTTCAATTTATTTTCGGTCATCCACAATTTCAAGTCAGAGATGCAGTTCTTAGTTGTCTCGATTGTGTTGGGGAGGTCAGTAATAGGGCCAGATTTTTGTAACTGAGTGTCATCAGCAAAGCTTTCATAGGAAACAGAGTGGCGAGAGATGACATTAGATATTGGTTTCGTGTACATGATGAATAGCACCGGGCCAAGTACAGATCCTTGGGGGACACCGAAAGTCAACGGGGATGGAGCAGATTGGAAGCCGTCAATGGAGACTATCTGAGAGCGGTCTGTGAGGTAGGACTTAAACCAAGCTAAGGCAGTGTGGCAAATACCAAAAGAATTGTGAAGTCTTGTCAGGAGAACGGAGTGGTCAATAGTGTCAAATGCTGCCGAGAGATCTAATAGAGAAAGGACAGACACATGCTTTTGATCGAGAGCTAAGAGAAGGTCATTTGCAACTTTGATGAGAGCGGTTTCTGTTGAGTGGCCAGCCCTATACGCGGACTGATGGGGGTCGAGGAGCTTGTTCTGGGTGAGGTGCCCAATGATCTGAGAGAGAACTATCTTTTCAAGTAATTTCGAGAAAAAAGGAAGATTTGAGACGGGTCTGAAGTTTTTTAGGCAGTTAGGGTCTAGGGAAGGTTTTTTAAGCAGAGGGCGGACTACCGCCGATTTGTATACAGATGGGAAGATCCCGGTGGCCAGCGAGTCATTGACGATACCGGTAATGCATGGAACTAGCGCATCAATACACTGGTTGAGAATGCACGAGGGCAATGGGTCAAGCTCACATGTCTTACGGTTGGATTCAGCAATTTTTTCTCTGACAAAACATTCTGACACATGGTGAAAACCCGAGAAAGATGTTCCTGAGAATTTTTTCTCTGTGAATTTGCTGGTGGTAGAGGTTAGCTGAGAGTCAAGTTCTTCTCGTATTGTCTGTACTTTAATTCTAAAGTAATCGGAAAATTCACAGGGTAGACGACTTGGAGTGTATATGGTCGGGAGAGGACAGTTTTTCTCTTTACCAAGCAGACTATTTGTGACAGAATACAGCTGCTTCATAGTCTTAGCTGCGAGTACCTGGGCTGAGTTATATGCAGTTTTGGCAGCTTCAACAAAGCGATTAACCTGGTGTTTAGCTCTGTTAAAAATCTCTGTGTCGATGTACGTGCTCGACGGTCGCAGCATGCGGCGTTCAGCTCTGCGTCGCTCCTGCTTCAGTGGCCGCAGCTCATCAGCGACAGCGCTATACCATTCACATGAAGACCGCGACGACACCTTGCGACGTCTTGGCGGGGCATGCGAATCTAGAGCATCTTTGAGATACTGGTCGAGTTGATGAGCGGCGGGATGGACGGAAGAGTTGATGGAGGCCAGCATGTCCTCTGTCAGGGCAGCAACATCAACAGCGGCGATATTCCTTCTCATGACGAAGGTAGGGCGATGTTCAGGTTTAGGGAGAAATAAGTCCAGTACAGCACAGTAGTGATCCGAGGGTAGAGTGTAATCCATAGTCAAAGACTTGATGATCGATTCATCATCTCGGCAAACAACCCAATCCAAGGTGTGTCCGTTGCGCTGTGTTGGAACGGTGATGGTTTGGGAGAGTTTGAATACGTTGAGAATATCCCACATATCCTCAGTGAGGGGATGGCGCGCATCATCGAACCAGACGTTGACGTCACCGACGATGAGCAATTTGCCCCTAAGCCCATTGCAGTACTCCAGAAAATCCGGGAACTCGTTTTTAAACTGCATATGTGTGAGCTTGTTCTTACGGCTAGGTGGGGGGCGGTAGATGACGAAGAGGTGAAGGGTGTCAGATGGAAGGACAAGAGTCAGCTCAACGAGCTCAAAAGACGGGTGGGGGAAGTTGAAGTCTGTTTTTGGTTTGATGTTAGGGAGAAGGGATTCCTTGATGATAATTGCAATCCCACCTCCTACGCGCCCTTCCCGAGAGTAAGGCAGCGTTTTGTAGCCGGGGGGTGTTAAGTCCTTGATCTTAGCGTTAGCTCCTTTATAGGGGAGCCACGATTCAGTAATGCAAAAGATATCCGTGTCGTTGTCATGTATCATGACATCTGCACTGGAGTCAGCATTTTTAATTGTTCTAACATTATGTTGACATTATGAACCCATCCCTTTACCGTCCATTCCAGCAACTGCAGGCTTTGTGAGATCAGTATTTCCACAATAAGCATGCTTCTACAGTCACAGTGATACACACCTCAAGTTCAACATGTGCAGGGAGCTAGCTAAGATTTTATTTTTTTCAGCAAATTTGCCGAAATGGACATAAAAGTTTTGGCAATTTGAGATATTTTTTGCAGTCCTTGTTGCACCTTTTCCCCCACAATAAAAAAAGTTCAGCAATTCTGCCAAAATGTCGGCAAAGTTTTCAGTGATATTACAATTCTGCCAAAATGTCGGCAAAGTTTTCAGTGATATTACAATTCTGCCAAAATGTCGGCAAAGTTTTCAGTGATATTAGATAAGTTTCGGCATTTTGACGACTGCCTACGGCAAAAAACATCCCTGCCATAGTAACATGGTCACAGTGAATCAGTGACTGAATCATACTCTCCTCCATGATGTTCACGTAATTGTAACCATGGTAAAACAGACTCACAAAATTCAGCTGCAGTTCACCTGGCTGTTCACACTGCTGAAACCATGGCAACACCATCTCACTGAATTCAACTCCATTTAAAACGGGGTGTTCACATTGGAGTAACCATGGTCACACAGAATTCAGCAGATGATCACCTCGCTGTTCACATTGTAGTAATAACTATGGCGATATTGTTGATACACTGAATTTACCTCTATTTCAACCAGATGTTCACCTTGTGGTAACCACGGTAACTATTTTTTCCTTTTTTGGAATCCCTCCATTTCAATTACTGAAGTAGGTATCAGTATTTGCGTGTAAAGTCTTCCTTGGCTTTGCCGGTTGTCTTAGAAACACCAGGTGGTAACCATATTTGCATTCAGGTCTTCCCTTGCCTTTGCCGGTTGTCTTAGAAACACCAGGTGGGACAGGCTGATCTTTCTTAACCCAGTGTGAGATTTTCAGTGGGGCGACCACCCCCAACCCAGCGCGTCCCCGGGTGGCGGATAGGGGAACGGTCTTCAGATATGGAGATCAGCCGCTTGCGGCCGCGGACCAAACTGGCTCCGGGTGGGATCCCGGAAAATCCTCCCCCCTGTGCTCTCAGGGTAGGACGTACGGGCCATGAGCTAAGGGTGAGGTAACCCCGACAGAAAACCCCGAATGCTGAAGACGGAGGACCCGGGCCGCACGGCGCATTCTAACAAACCACGGGTACACGCACTTACGCAAATGATGACACAATCAACCAGCACAGATGGAAATGGCGCTCGCCCATTGAGGACCCCCCAGGGTGGAGCAGCGTCGGGTCCCATGCCTCAAAGGGACCCAGCCCCAACTACTGGAGGTCCCTCCCGTCCGTCTTGTCACGCCAGGGGACGCGGGAGGAAAGTGACTGGCACCACCACAACCAGGAAGAAACCCAGTCAGCAGCGACCTTTTCAGGTCATGCACTGGAACGCAGAAAGTATCCTGAACAAGAAGACAGAGTTGGAGCATATCCTGCATGAGAAGAACATCAACATCTGCTGTATTCAGGAGACGCACCTGACACCCCAAAAGTCCTTCAAAGTGAGAGGCTACCAATGCCTTAGGTCCGACAGAACAGACCGAAGCAAAGGAGGAATCCTGACCCTCATCAGGAACAACATCAATGCCTGTTTGATAGAAACGCACATGGAGGACTCCGAATATCAGGTGATTCGAATCCAGACGAAGACATCAGAATTCCATCTTGTCAACTTCTACTGCCCCAATGATAGACACCTCGCCCTTGACACGATCCCTGCAAAGGCCTCCAACTTCATCGTGGTGGGTGACTTCAACAGTCATTCACAGAGTTGGGGATATGACCACCTGGATCGGAGAGGAGAAGAGGTGGAGAACTGGCAGGACGACAAAGGTCTCATCCTTTTGAACAGTCCCTTTGACTGCCCTACATTCTACTCCAGAAGATGGCACACTACATCAACTCCTGACCTAGCCTTCTGCACGGAAGACATGCACCAGCTAACCAGCAGAGAGGTCGGAGAACAGCTAGGTGGAAGTGACCATCGGCCAGTCTTTTTGACCCTGGGCATGGAGTCCTGCACTGAAGCTTCCTTCCCACGGTGGAACTACAAAAGAGCGAACTGGTTCCTCTTTAGACACCGCACCAGCGAACTCACCAAAGACATCAGAGTCGAGGGTCGAGACATCAACATGGTGGCGAAGGACTTCAACATGAGCATCCTCAGAGCAGCGCGTGAGTCCATTCCCAGGGGTGCCAGGAGAGACTATAAGCCCTACTGGAGCAATGAATTGCAGGAACTGGATGATGATCTGGCAGACGCCAGAAGGGAAGCAGAAGTCAACCCGTCACAAAACAACAACATCCGCCTCCAGGAAGCCAAAGCCAAATTTCTCAAAAAGAAGCTACAGGCAAGACGGAGAAGCTGGCAAGAGAAAACAAGCTCTCTGAACCTTGAGAAGGATGGCAGAAAGCTCTGGAGGCTCACCAAGCAGTTGAATGATGAGAACACCAGCAGAGGAAAGATCACATTAGAAGAGAACGGGAAGGTGCTAACTGGAAAGCATGCTGCCAACCAATTTGCTGAAAGCTATGCAGCTGAGAGCAACCTCCATGTTAGCCCCGAGAAACAGAGAGAAGCAAGAAGAGAGAAAAGAGAGAGACCTGCCAGACAGTCGACAGTGGACGCCATGAGTCAACCACTCACACTCCACGAGCTGCACTCAGCTCTGAAAAAGTCAAAGGCGAAGAAGTCCCCTGGCCCAGACGGCATCACCAACGAGATGCTAACCCACCTTGGTAGTGCAGCAGAGAACAAGCTACTCGAGGTCTTCAACAGCAGCTGGCAAGAAGGATCGCTACCACAACTCTGGCGAGAAGCGATCATGATCCCCATCTTAAAAAAAGGGAAGGATCCAAAGAAGGCCACCAGCTATCGCCCAATCAGCCTCACCAGCTGTGTTGTGAAGACCCTGGAGAGAATTGTGAACGAGCGCCTCAGGTGGTACCTGGAATCCAGGAACCTCCTCGCCCCTGAGCAAGCTGGATTCCGACAGTTCCGCAGCACTGAAGATCAGGTCACTTACCTGGCGCAAGAAGTTGAAGATGCCTTTCAGGAACAGAAGCTGGTCTTCGTCACCTGGATAGATCTTCAGAAGGCCTTTGACAAGGTCTGGAAAGATGGACTCCTTGTAAAACTGCTGAGGAAAGGCGTGTCCAGCAACATGTACCAGTGGATTCGCTCTTACCTCTATAACCGCAGGGCAAGAGTTAACGTCGACCAGACCAAAAGCAAGAAGTTCCTCCTTCGTCATGGCGTCCCTCAGGGCGGAGTCCTCTCCCCCACACTCTTCCTTCTCTTCATCGACGATCTGGTGTCTGAGATGCCCAAGGGGATCAAAGCTGCTCTCTACGCAGACGACCTTGTGATCTGGTGCAAGGAGGAGCACGCAAGTACTGCCACCTACAGAATGCAGCAAGCGGCAGATAGGCTGAACGCATGGGCAGAAGATTGGTGCGTCTCCATCAACAAGGAGAAATCCTCCACCACCCTATTCACACTGTCGCCAAAGCAGAAAGCCGGAACCATTAGGCTTGGTGGAACTCCTCTGAGAGAGGATGAAGAAGCAACGTACCTTGGTGTCACCTTTGACAGGCGGCAGACCTGGAAACCACACATTGCACAGGCAGAGACGAAGGCCCGGCGCAAGCTAGCCATACTCAGGAAGCTGGCAGGTACCACCTGGGGAGCGAACGAGAAGATACTGAAGACAGTATACCAGGGAACAATCAGACCCCACCTCGAGTACGGCTCCACAGCGTGGTCAACCTCAGCCAAGACAAACCTGCAGACCCTTGACCGTGTGCAAAACCAGGCCCTCCGACTCATCACTGGTGCAATGAAATCCACGCCCATCAAGGAAATGGAGAAGCTTACCACCATCCAACCCCTCTGTCAGAGAAGAGAAGCCAAGACTATGGTACAGGCCGAGAAGCTCAAGTGCCTACCCGACCACCCCATGAAGCACAGACTGAGCAACCTCACCAAGAACCGGCTTAAACGGAGCAGTTTTGTACACGAGAGCAAGAGACTTTCTCGACAGTACAGGGAAGTCCTTCCACAGAACACTCTACCTCTGACTCAAGAAGAAGAGGAAACCCCCAAGGCAACAGAGAAACCAGGCATCCAGATCTGCACCAGTGTTCCACATGTTACCTCAGGAGAAGATCAGAATGACACAGCTCGACAGGCACTCACCTTAGCCCTGATCGACGAACAGTACCCAAAAGAGGCGTGGATCCATGTATACACCGATGGATCAGCAACTAACGCCGTGCTCAATGGAGGTGCAGGCATTCTCATCCAGTTCCCTGGGGGACATACAGCTACATCCAGCGTTGCCACTGGCAAACACTGCACAAACTATAAAGCAGAAGCAGAAGCTCTCATGCAGGCCGCCTCCTTCGTTCAGGACTCCGCAGACCCTTGCTACCAAGTTGTCTTCCTCTCGGACGCCCTTTCAGTCCTTCAGGCCCTAGAGAACGACAAACTCCCACAGCTGGCCAAAGCATTACAGATGGTCAGACAAACCAGAAGAGTTGTCCTCCAGTGGATACCAGCACACTGTGGGATACCAGGAAATGAAAGGGCAGATGAGCTGGCAAAAGAAGGAGCCGTGGAAGACCAACCTGAAAACAGTGTCAGCTTTTGTGAGCAGAAGACAATCATCAAGGCATTGATGAGGCCAAGGACAAACAGAGATGACTACCACACAATGTCCAGAGAGCAGCAAGTCAACCTCATCAGGCTGCGTACTGGCCACAACAGGCTCAATGCTCACATGAACCGAAAGTTCAAGCTGGCGCCATCACCAACCTGTGCCTGCGGTCAAGAGGACCAAACAGCGGAACATATCTTACAGCGATGTCCCTTACTAGATGAGGAACGAAAAGAAGTGTGGCCGTCACCAACTCCCTTGCAGACCAAACTATACGGCAGTCGACAGGAGTTGGAGAAAACGACAACATTTATCACCAGTGCTGGACTGATTGTGTAACCTCTGCGAACGCCAAGAAGAAGAAGAAGAAGAAGAAGAAACACCAGGTGGTAACCATGGCAACTAGGTGTCAGTATTTGCATTCAGGTCTTCCCTTGCCTTTGCCGGTTGTCTTAGAAACACCAGGTGGTAACCATGGCAACTAGGTGTCAGTATTTGCATTCAGGTCTTCCCTTGCCTGTGCCGGTTGTCTTAGAAACACCAGGTGGTAACCATGGCAACTAGGTGTCAGTATTTGCATTCAGGTCTTCCCTTGCCTGTGCCGGTTGTCTTAGAAACACCAGGTGGTAACCCTGGTAACAAGGTGTCAGTATTTGCGTGTCAGGTCTTCCTTGGCTTTGCCGAGCATCTTCGGCATCTTCTTCCCCGAGCCATCCTCCAGATCCTTGGCACGGTAGTAGTGTGGCGCCACTTCCAGCAGCCACAGGTTCTCTATCTCGATCGTCTGCAACAAACACAGTGTGTTACTATAGCAATCATATCACCATAATGTGGCGCCACCTCTAGCAGCCACTGGTTCGCTATCTCGATCGTCTGCAACAATCACAGCGTTACTATAGCAACCAAATCACCATAATGTGGCGCCACCTTTAGCAGCCACAGGTTCTCTATCTGGATCGTCTGCAATAACCACAGCGTCACTATAGCAACCGTATCACTATAACACAATAATGTGCCACCTTTAGCTAGTTATCTACCTTTGCTGTCTGCAACAAACATGGTGCACTTAAACAGTAGAACCCCACCTCGAAAAAAGGCGTGAGTCTTAAAATAGAGATAAATTGACAGGGGCTATCAACAGAAAATCAAACAAATAATGGAGGAAGTCTTAAATGGAAAAAGTGGAGATCTTAAGGGGGGGGGGGGGGGGGGGGGGGTTGTTCTTAAAAGGAGGATTTTCCTGCATGATTGGCAAGCGCTCTAACCACTGTGCCACACTGGCTCTACATGAGAAGAAACATACCAGAGTGTGTGTCTGACCTCTAAATGTTGTCAATAGCCCATACTCGGATGGGGGGGAAGGGCCAAAGGAAGTAAATAAGTAAGTATATCTGACCTGTCTCATGAACTCCTTGGTGGTGAAGACCAGCTCGTAGTAGACGAGCCAGCGAGGATGTTCCTCAAAGAGACTGGAGTTGGGGTGCACCATGACCGTCTGCTGGTGCTTGACCGTCTTGTACTGACCCCCCTTGGTCAGCCGTGCCGTGTGGTAGAAGTACCCTGCTGTGATGGCCTGAAATAGATGTGTGCAAAGTTTATCATTTCATGGGCCTGTGAAAGAGAGTCAAAGTCTGATTTTCTTTCTTTTTGTATCAACGTTTTGTATTAATCCACCCCCCCTTGATCAGCCTTGCTGTGTGGTAAAAGTACCCTGCTGTGATGGCCTGAATAACATGTGAGCAAAAATTCACCAGCCTGTGAAGAATAGCAAATAAAAATAAATTTAAAAAGTCTTATTCAGTTAACTCTTGTTTCACGGTCGTGTAGTGACCCACTTTACTCAATCTGACTGTGAGGTAAAAGTACCCGGCTGTGATGGCCGGTGTGAGACATGGGAAATATAGTTATGATTTCACGTGCCTGTGAGGTAAAAGTACCTGGCTGTGATGGCCGGTGTGAGACATGGGAAATATAGTTATGATTTCACGTGCCTGTGAAGGGTAGCTCAACAAACACACAGATGAACAGACAGACACAAACACACATACATTAGTACACCTTCCTTATAGCTACAGCTTCTCCAGGATTGGTATCACTTTCTAAAACAAGCCGACACACTAACTCACGAACACACACACACACACACACACACACACACACACACACAAATACACACACACACACACACACACACACACACACACACACAGCCACATACCCAGCCAGCCAGCCAGCCAAATACACTCACACACACCCATATACCCAGCCAGCCAGCCACCCAAATACACACCAAATTCACACTCACATACACAAACACACACACCCAAACAACCACACAAACACATGATCACATCAATCAACCCATCCACCCACCCACACCCACAACCCTGTCCCCAAGCCCTCCCCACCTTTCAGAACTGGACACAAAGAGGATCCCCACATTCCCAACACACACAGCCCCCCCCCCCCCCCCCAACACACGCAACCACCCTCTCACCTTTCTGATGGCGATAGTATCACCAGGACTGGACACGACGGGGATCTCCACTCTCTCCAGCAGCCCCTCCAGCTGGTCGCGTACGTCTCTCGCTCGCTTCATGGACCGGTGTTGCACAAAGTTCTCGAAACACCACTGAGTGGAGAAGTCTGTCTCAGCCCACTGCTCGAAGACGTTGAGCAAGGTCAAGTGGTCGCCGCCCGGTCGGAAGAAGTTCTGCCTGGCCGTGTCCGCGTGCACGATCTTGTCTTTGGGTCGGTAGTAAATGGCGTTGTTGACCGACAGCATGGCGGCGATGGTGATGATCTCTTTGGAGCACTTGTACCTGGAAGCAAACACAGTGATACTTCTTATGTAAATACAGAAAAGAAGAGCAAATACTCAATGACTTGCCTTTGTCATAAATTATCTTTGGATTTCATGGAGTGTAAAACACATTCACAGCACAAATTGATCACTCTGTCACACTGCATTACATCACATTCACAGCACAAATTGATCACTCTGTCACACTGCATTACATCACATTCACAGCACAAATTGATCACTCTGTCACACTGCATTACATCACATTCACAGCACAAATTGATCACTCTGTCACACTGCATTACATCACATTCACAGCACAAATTGATCACTCTGTCACACTGCATTACATCCGTGATTCACTACAGTGGAACCTCCATTTTTAGACCTAAACAAATCTCCAAAACTCAGGTCTTAAAAAGGAGGGAGTCTTAAAATGGAGATAATTTTACAGAGGTTATGAACAGAAAGTCTGAGAAAACAAGGTCTTAAAAAAGAGGGAGTCTTAAAATGGAGATAATTTTACAGAGGTTATGAACAGAAAGTCTGAGAAAACAAGGTCTTAAAAAAGAGGGAGTCTTAATATGGGGGTCTTAAAAGGGGGGTTCCACTGTATTCTGAGGCGAGGATCCTCTTGTGCATCATAGTGTGTAAAACATGGTCACACCACACTCAAATATTGATAACAATGTTGCTCCACACTCGCATTAATACCTCATGCATTACAATGACATACCATGCTCACACATTCACACCATATCACAGTGTCACACCACAATGTAACACTAGACAAAATTAAGCAACTGACCTTTCGGAGGCGAGGATCATCTTGGACATCATGGGGTCGCAGGGGAACTCGGCCATACGTCGCCCCAGCTTGGTCAGCTCCCCCTGGTGGTTGAGTGCGCCCAGCGCGTACAGCTGTTCCAGCGCCAGCACCAGCGTCTCGTGGGGAGGAGGGTCCATGAAGTCAAAGTTGATCAGGTCGTTGATGCCCAGCGACTGGGTGCAAGACAAGTTAACGTGTGTATAGTTATGTGTGAAGCTTTCGTTCAGAGTCGCAAGAATTGGTGGAGAAACTAACAGGCACAAAATCAATCAATCAATCAATCAATGACGCTTATATCGCGCATATTCCGTGGGTACAGTTCTAAGCGCTCTGCAGTGATGCCGTGTGAGATGAAATTTTATACGGCCAGTAGATTGCAGCCATTTCGGCGCATATTTACCTTTCACGGCCTATTATTCCAAGTCACACGGGTATAGGTAGACAATTATTAACTGTGCCTAAGCAATTTTGCCAGGAAAGACCCTTTTGTCAATCGTGGGATCTTTAACGTGCACACCCAATGTAGTGTACACGGGGGGAGGGTTCGGACACCGAAGAGAGTCTGCACACAAAGTTGACTCTGAAATAAATTTCCGCCGAAGCTGGGATCGAACTCACGCTGACAGCGGCCAACTGAATACAAATCCAGCGTGCTACCAACTGAGCTATATCCCCGCCCACACACACACACACACACACACACAAAGAAAATATAGCTTTTCCTCTTTCATTAAAATAAAAAGAAAACACACCAGACCAAACTACTGGACCGATCTTTATGAAATTTGACATGAGAGTTGCTGGGAATGATATCCCCGGACGTTTTTTTCATTTTTTCGATAAATACTTTTGATGACGTCATATCCGGCTTTTTGTAAAAGTTGAGGCGGCACTGTCACACCCTCATTTTTCAATAAAATTGATTGAAATTTTGGCCAAGCAATCTTCGACGAAGGCCGGACTTTGGTATTGCATTTCAGCTTGGAGGCTTAAAAATTAATTAATGACTTTGGTCATTAAAAATCTGAAAATTGTAATTAAAATTATTTTTTTATAAAACGATCCAAAATTACATTTATCGTATTCTTCATCATTTTCTGATTCCAAAAACATATAAGTATGTTATATTTGGATTAAAAACAAGCTCTGAAAATTAAAAATATAAAAATTATGATTAAAATTTAATTTCCGAAATCGATTTAAAAACAATTTCATCTTAATCCTTGTCCGTTCCTGATTCCAAAAACATATAGATATGATATGTTTGGATTAAAAACACGTTCAGAAAGTTAAAAAGAATAGAGATATAGAAAAGCGTGCTATCCTCCTCAGCGCAACCGCTACCGCGCTTTTCTGGATTGTTAATGTCACTGCCTTTGCCACGAGCGGTGGACAGGTCTTGCGGAAAAAATGCAATGCGTTCAGTTTCATTCTGTGAGTTCGACTGAGCTTGACTAAATGTTGTATTTTCGCCTTACGCGACTTGTTTTTTCTTCTTCTTCGTTCTCTCAAAGGTGAGGTGTCTTACCTTCAAGAGCAGAACGACGTTTCCCAGGTTGGTTCTCTGTATCTCGGGCACGGTGTTGTCCTCCAGCTCGTTCTTGTAGGCCCAGGCTGTGTACAGTCGGAAACACTTGCCCGCCGACACTCGCCCCGCCCTCCCCGCTCGCTGATTGGACGATGCCTGAATCGACAAACAAACAGATTTAAAGACAAAAGACACAAAATCAAACAAGAAGGGCAAAGCCCATACGACTCACATGCTTGACCTTGACCTTTACATGACCTTGACCTTCAGCTAAACCTAGCAATGACATCATACACTAAGAACTGCTTTACACATTTTTCCTACCAAAATACATGTGACCTTGACCCAAGGTGAAGGTCATCCAAGGTCATGCAACACAAAGCTGTTAATTCAAGACATAGGAAGTACAATGGTGCTTATTGGCTCTTTCTACCATGAGATATGGTCACTTTTAGTGGTTCACTACCTTATTTTGGTCACATTTCATAAGGGTCAAAGTGACCTTGACCTTGATCATATGTGACCAAATGTGTCTCATGATGAAAGCATAACATGTGCCCCACATAATTTTTAAGTTTGAAACAGTTATCTTCCATAGTTCAGGGTCAAGGTCACTTCAAAATATGTATATAATCCAACTTTGAAGAGCTCCTGTGACCTTGACCTTGAAGCAAGGTAAACCAAACTGGTATCAAAAGATGGGGCTTACTTTGCCCTATATATCATATATAGGTGAGGTATTCAATCTCAAAAACTTCAGAGAAAATGGAAAAAATGTGAAAAATAGCTGTTTTTTAGACAACATTTATGGCCCCTGCGACCTTGACCTTGAAGCAAGGTCAAGATGCTATGTATGTTTTTTGGGGCCTTGTCATCATACACCATCTTGCCAAATTTGGTACTGATAGACTGAATAGTGTCCAAGAAATATCCAACGTTAAAGTTTTCCAGACGGCCGGCCGGCCGGACGGGGGGGACGGACGGACGGACGACTCGGGTGAGTACATAGACTCACTTTTGCTTCGCATGTGAGTCAATAACAACAAGAAGGGCAAAGCCCATACGACTCACATGCTTGACCTTGACCTTTACATGACCTTGACCTTCAGGGTCAAGGTCAAATAACTAAACCTAGCAATGACATCATACACTAAGAACTGCTTTACACATTTTTCCTACCAAAATACATGTGACCTTGACCCAAGGTGAAGGTCATCCAAGGTCATGCAACACAAAGCTGTTAATTCAAGACATAGGAAGTACAATGGTGCTTATTGGCTCTTTCTACCATGAGATATGGTCACTTTTAGTGGTTCACTACCTTATTTTGGTCACATTTCATAAGGGTCAAAGTGACCTTGACCTTGATCATATGTGACCAAATGTGTCTCATGATGAAAGCATAACATGTGCCCCACATAATTTTTAAGTTTGAAACAGTTATCTTCCATAGTTCAGGGTCAAGGTCACTTCAAAATATGTATACAATCCAACTTTGAAGAGCTCCTGTGACCTTGACCTTGAAACAAGGTAAACCAAACTGGTATCAAAAGATGGGGCTTACTTTGCCCTATATATCATATATAGGTGAGGTATTCAATCTCAAAAACTTCAGAGAAAATGGGAAAAATGTGAAAAATAGCTGTTTTTTAGACAACATTTATGGCCCCTGCGACCTTGACCTTGAAGCAAGGTCAAGATGCCATGTATGTTTTTTGGCGCCTTGTCATCATACACCATCTTGCCAAATTTGGTACTGATAGACTGAATAGTGTCCAAGAAATATCCAACGTTAAAGTTTTCCGGACGGACGGACGTCCGGACGTCCGGACGGACGTCCGGACGTCCGGACGGACGACTCGGGTGAGTACATAGACTCACTTTTGCTTCGCATGTGAGTCAAAAACTTATCTGGCTGATTTTTTTTACCGCCTGCCACAAAGCCGCAAGCGAATGAATGATTAAAATCATGATTAAAATGACAACAGACACAGATTAAGCAAACCCACACGTCCCTTCTTGACCTCAACCCCTCTTCCAAAGTAAATCCTCAGAAGTCAAAAGCGAAACAAAGTTCCAAAAGACGTCATAATGTGAGTAATTAAGAATAATGGCGTCACGTAAAAATTCTGTTGTTTCTCCTGCAAGTCTCACAGAAACTGACAAAGAATTTGGAGAACAAAGTTTCTCTTGGTGACTTTGTCATATCAAAACAAGTCGCGTAAGGCGAAAATACAATATTTAGTCAAGTAGCTGTCGAACTCACAGAATGAAACTGAACGCAATGCCATTTTTCAGCAAGACCGTATTCTCGTAGCATCGTCAGTCCACCGCTCATGGCAAAGGCAGTGAAATTGACAAGAAGAGCGGGGTAGTAGTTGCGCTAAGAAGGATAGCACGCTTTTCTGTACCTCTCTTTGTTTTAACTTTCTGAGCGTGTTTTTAATCCAAACATATCATATCTATATGTTTTTGGAATCAGGAACCGACAAGGAATAAGATGAAAGTGTTTTTAAATTGATTTGGACAATTTAATTTTGATAATAATTTTTATATATTTAATTTTCAGAGCTTGTTTTTAATCCGAATATAACATATTTATATGTTTTTGGAATCAGCAAATGATGGAGAATAAGATAAACGTAAATTTGGATCGTTTTATAAATTTTTATTTTTATTTACAATTTTCAGATTTTTAATGACCAAAGTCATTAATTAATTTTTAAGCCACCAAGCTGAAATGCAATACCGTAGTCCGGGCTTTGTCGAAGATTACTTGACCAAAATGTCAACCAATTTGGTTGAAAAATGAGGGCGTGACTTTCACGAAAAGCCGGATATGACGTCATCAAAGACATTTATCAAAAAAATGAAAAAAACGTTCGGGGATTTCATACCCAGGAACTCTCATGTCAAATTTCATAAAGATCGGTCCAGTAGTTTAGTCTGAATCGCTCTACACACACACACGCACACACGCACATACACCACGACCCTCGTTTCGATTCCCCCTCGATGTTAAAATATTTAGTCAAAACTTGACTAAATATAAAAATGAGGCGTAAAGGTCATTGCTAGCCTGTGCATATATCGGTCATTGCTAGCCTGTGCATATATCGGTGTTGTATATATCATTAAGCCACTTTGCAAAATCAAATAACTCATGGAATGCAGCACTACCTTCTGATTCAATTAAAGTACAGCAGTCCCTGCAATGTACGGCCCCCGGCGTGAGCGGACACCTGACATGTACGGACACATTTGCTCGGCACGGAGTGTTTTCCTTCTATATTTGCCCCCCCTTAAACGGACACCTGCAAAACGTGGACACGGACACTCATTTTCGGTCCCAACAGCAGGTCATACCTCCAATGTACGGACAGCTCCATCGTCAAATTTTCACCACAACAAAATCGATAACAGAGCAGTCCGGCTCTTGGTGCAAAGATCACAGCCGCAATGGCGTGACGACAGTCACTGGTAACTTGAGTGCACCTGTACCCATCAGGAGGGGGGGGGGGGGGGGGTAGTTTTGGTCAGGAGTGGAGTACATGCGAAGATGCCAACATGAAACTGCACTGTGCTCTTTATTCTTGTCTGTTGGACGTAAACAACAGAAACCACAGTCGATGAAGGTCCCGAGCGAAAATGAGTAAAAAAACTGGCCACAGATCTCAGCATCGTGTGTCTGTGTGTAACCTCTTTCATTGACAAGATACTCTTGTTTCCCCTCAGCCTTGACCAGTGAGTCGGTTGCCTAATCTGTGAACCCTTCAGTTGTCTTGCTGTGTCAAAAGTTACGACACAGTCAACTGGTTTTGCTCTGAGTGAACAGTTGGAGCTGACCTCTCTGGCCACAGCCCAACAGTACATGGCTGGAGGGAGTGAGAGAGAGAGGGAGGCGGGGGGGTTGTGGAGGGGTAGCTGGCTAAA
Organism: Littorina saxatilis; assembly: GCF_037325665.1. NCBI lineage: Eukaryota > Metazoa > Mollusca > Gastropoda > Littorinimorpha > Littorinidae > Littorina > Littorina saxatilis. The sequence continues at coordinate 43,509,616 of NC_090259.1, forward strand.
CTCTGTGGGGTGTCCGGTGTCACTGCATGTCAGCAGGAAGAGCATTGGAGAGAAATAGAGAGGTGTACTCTTCCACACAATTTTCAATTGTCACGGCTTGGGGTAGGCATTAGTGAGGGAGAGTGGGAGCTGTGTTATGTACAGTGTATTTCCGACTGAAGAGTGAAAAGTCACTGCCATGCCACATGATCGGCATGCAGTCAATAAAGCCAGACAAGATGAAAATAAATTACATGATTATGACATGCAGCTCTATCTGCTGCTATTTATTCAAACTGGGTTTCAAGCTTATTCTTGCAAAGCATCTGCACACGCTCCTCTGTGCTGTGTTTGTGTGGCTGCTTTCGTATGTCAGTGCATGGTGAGTGTGTTTACTGCCTTGAGGATTTATTTTATCTCTTCTTTTCAACACTTTTCATACAAATCATTTTTCCAGAACGTTTAAAGAAGTATTAGGAGTTTATTGTTTAGTAGCCACAAGAAGTGATTAGCATAGACTCAATCATGTTGTTTGTGTGTCTCTGTGTGAGTGTATGGGGGAGGGGGTGGTGTGGTCACCCCTCCCGTGACCGGACACCTGCAATGTACGGACAGTTTTGCTATGGCCCAAGGGTGTCCGTTCATGAGAGGGACTGCTGTACTTCCATACCAGACTGACAGTGCCCTGAAAACTACCACAAGTAGTGCAGCTCAGCAATTAGTCTTTACACTAATTATTTAGGTGCATGAACTGAGACGCCAATCAGCTGCCTCGGAATATATCACATGTTGAACTCATTGTCTCCCAGGTACGGATATATCCGTACCCACTCATATGGCTCTATCTGACCCGGTACGGATATATCCGCTCAGACTGTTAGCTTCAGTCGCTTCCTGTAACGTCCATCGAACGCCTGCATTCCAGCGTGTTGATACACAGTTACTACACATTTACTACAATTCTGAGTGACCTGCTACAGCACAGCTGGTCTCGGCTAAAAAAAACTTGGTCAACATAGGTGGGGTAGAAAGTGTTAATTGACATGAAAATTACTCGCGGTATTTTTCTTCTGCACCTTACTGCAATTTAAATGAGTAAAAGAAGCTGAGGTGATGATTGTAAATGTAGGTCTGTGTCGTCTCTGATTGACGTACAAATGAAAGTGTTTTCAATGTTACCGTAAAATCCCTAGCAAACGCCCACCCCCCCTCCGCACATAATTCGGGTAAAAGCAGGGGGTGGGCGTTTGCTAGGTATATACCCCTTTTGGTTTGTGTGTCACTGAATAGGATTTGCGCTTTGGCATGGCTGAACATAGAAGGCAAGTGCTTGTCAACGAGAGAAGTGTTAAACACTCATTAAAAAACGTCACTGAACGACTTCACTGTGGGACATGACGTAATTGTATCCCCCCAAAAGGAGAACCATCGAACAGTGTGCACCAATCGTAGATAAAGGGGGCCGACTGTCTTAACACTTTTTTTTTTTTTTTTAAATCGCGGTGGGCGTTTGCTAGGTAGAGACCCCTCTGCACAACTTTTGGCCAAAAGTGGGGGGTGGGCGTTTGCTAGATACTGGGCGTTTGCTATGGATTTTACGGTATATGTAATTACTGTGTAAACTGACTTATTGTCAGCCCTGTTATCAGCCTACAACGGAATTTTTCTATTAGATACAGAGGAATTCATCTTTTAAGACCTTCAAAAATCTGAGAAAATCAGGTCTTAACAAGGAGGGAGTCTGAAAATGGGAGTAAATTTACAGATTGATTCTATGAACAGAAAATCTGAAGAAAAAAGTCTTAAAATGTAGGGAGTCTGTAATTGAGGGGTCTACAAAAATGTGGAAAAATCCTATCTTTAAAAAGAGGGAGTCTTAATATAGATGTAAATTTAAAGATACTATGAACAGAAAATCTGAAGAAACAAATTCTTAAAAGGGAGGGAACCTTAAACTGGGGGTTCTTAAAAATGTGTGAAAATCAGATCTTGAAAAGGAGGGGGTCCTCAAAATGGGGGTACATTTACAGAGGTTATGAACAGAAAATCTACAAGGTCTTAAAAGGGAGGGAATCTGAAATGGAGGTGGGGTGGGGCAGGGGGGGGGGGGGGAGTTTCAAAGGGGTGTTCCACTGTAATACAATCCAAAAGCTTAGTGCTGTGAGCTGTTACCTTGGAGATGGGAGTGACAACCAGAGACTCCATGCCGGTGCGAGCGTTGTAACTTTTCTGCTTGGAGAATCCCGGGTCAATGACGTACACAATCCCGTCGATGGTCAGCGATGTTTCTGCAATGTTGGTTGCCAGGACAACCTAAAACAGACACAGCCCAATACTTAGATGTGTGACAAGGTCAGAGAAATATCCACACCAATGAAACCCTCTGTCCTAAGTCTGGGTGTGAAAGTAGGAAGGCTGGGCGCGGAGTTAGCTCCCCCGCCCCATCAAAATCCCAATAGCAACAGAAACGCTGATGAGGGAACCAAAAGAGACAAAAGGCGAAGCCTTCAAGGCTCCCGTAAGAAATCGACAAACAGTAACACAAACTCATTCACTCCGTCACACATACACACACACACACACACACACAGTAAGCAGAGGTGACAAGGTGCAAGAGTGGGAGACACTAGATCTAGATCTGTCTACACTAGATCTAGATCTGTCTGTCTGTAGCCTACTTACGGGGACACGACTGCCAGATCGACACTGCGCTTTCGACAGCGCTTCCTCGCGCACACACTGGAAACACGCTGTGCAGATCAACCTGCAGGAAATCTCCTTTAGTATCTTCTTTATCTATTTTTCTGGGGCTACGAAACCGAACAATGTGAAATCGTCTTCCCCGAATCGGCAAACAGCAGCTGGGTGAGAACTGTATCTATACCACAATCCTTCACGCGATCTGACTTAACCTTGACCCCTGACCTGGTCTACATACCACACACGACACAAACCAGTCACCTGTTTTTACCCCCCCCCCCCCCCCCCCAAAACCCCCCACCACCCGTTTTCTTTGGATACACACTTTAACTACATACGTGCCGACGAAATGTTGATCATTGCTTCAATACTTTGAAGCTGTTGCTTGGATAATAACCAGGTAAAATTAGTATTTCGGTGTTCAGTCAAATGTTAAAGTTTCTACCACACACATACACACGCACAGACAGACAAAAGTTAGCATCGCATAGGCTACACTTACGTGAGCCAAAAAGAGAAGTCTTTTATACCCCAGGGGAATGGGGGTTGCTGACGGGACTAAAGTAAGCCAGAAAGTAGACACACGATCCACAGAAAAAGAAAACCGGGAAAATGATGAAGGAGGTGCACGAAGAAAGACGAAACACAGTAAGAGAGTGCTTGTATGCAAATATTCTTGACTCCTATACAGTGGTACCTGTGATGAAAGGACACCCTTGGGCCCGGCCAACAGTGTCCCTACAGTGCAGGTGGCCTGTCATGACAGGTATATTTCGGTAGAGATAATAGAAAAAGGGACAACCGAAGGTGTCCTTTTAAGGGAGGTGTCCTCTCATCGGAGGGGCCACACATGGCAGGTACCACTGTACTAACAAGCACTCTCTTACAGTCTTTCTGACAAGATTCTGACCTTTCTGGCCCCAGGGGGCGTGGGTTCAAAGATCTTGGCCTGGAGGTCGGAGGGCAGGGTGGAGTAGATCGGCGAGATGATCAGCTCTCGGATCTTGGATCCCAGCTTTCTCGTTCGCTCCTGTCACACCCACAAAACACATGAGGAAAATGCAATATTTATTTTACACTAAACACAATATTAATAATAAACAAAGCCCCCCTTTGTGTGTGTATGCACTAAGATTATCAAATAATATGTGCTAAAGACCTTGTGATTCATGAGCTAGCTGGGTACTAACTACTACCATACAAATACGCAGCAAAAACGTGCAAATCAACTTCTGTCCATGGGAGTTATGAAAAAAGAAAAAAAAACTTCGCCAATTTGTCTGATATGTGCTAAAGACCTTGTGATTCATGAGCTAGCTGGGTACTAACTACTACCATACAAATACGCAGCAAAAACGTGCAAATCAACTTCTGTCCATGGGAGTTATGAAAAAAGAAAAAAAAACTTCGCCAATTTGTCTGATTTAAAAAACAGTGTTTAAATAAACCTTCCCTCTTATCTAAAGCATCATGAGAATCGGCACAGATCTGCCCAGGCTATGACATGGGACAAGAGCATATTTTCACTTGGACACATATCAAAATCAAAATCAACGGCATGGCTGCTTCCTGTACAAAGCTGGACTTTTCTTTTACTGAATTAAATTTTCAGTTCTTTCTTTATTTGGTGTTTAACGTCGTTTTCAACCACGGGGGGGTTATATCGCGACGGGGAAAGGGGGGAGATGGGATAGAGCCACTTGTCAATTGTTTCTTGTTCACAAAAGCACTAATCAAAACATTGCTCCAGGGGCTTGCAACGTAGTACAATATATGACCTTACTGGGAGAATGCAAGTTTCCAGTACAAAGGACTTAACATTTCTTACATACTGCTTGACTAAAATCTTTACAAAAATTGACTATATTCTATACAAGAAACATTTAACAAGGGTAAAAGGAGAAACAGAATCCGTTAGTCGCCTCTTACGACATGCTGGGGAGCATGGGGTAAATTCTTCCCCCTAACCCGCGGGGGGTAATTTGCAGATCAACACAGATGTGGCTAATACATGTTGTTGTTAGTTGATTGTCACGTTTTTGGATGTTCAAATAGTATGGTTTTATTCATAGTTAATATGTAAAGTGTGGACAGCAACAATTCCTGTGGTTGGCACTGCTATCGTTATTACGTCAGTTCATAATTAAATCACACAAAAATCCCAACCCTGCACGGAAAGCAGCCCAGCTGTTGAGGAAGGTATCTTTACGGCTAACTAAAAGTCCCGTTCTACCCACCAGCAGCATTTCGTTGGCTGTTTCAATCTCTTCCTGCCCGGTGAGAAAGACCAGGACGTCCCCTGGGGGCTGAGAGACGTGGATCTGCAGCACAGACACCACTGCCGCGTCCAGATAGTCCGCTTCTGGCGCCTGCAACAACACAAGTCCAAGTCATCCCAGACGGCACAAATATCATTCCTTTCCCATAAAGGCCCGGGGGAAAAAGCTCAGTCGGTAGCGACGATGGCTTCAAAACCAGTTGTCTCTATCGGGGTGGGTTCGATCCCCACGTTCGGCGAGGGATTTATTTCCCAGAGTCAACTTTGTGCAGACTCGCCTCAGTGTCCGAACACCCCCATAAGTTATCCTTACATACAATAAAAAGGTACAGATAAAGGTATTCCCAGAACCATATTTGATCATAGGGGAGTGAGATGTTAGATCTCAACCTTTCCAGGGGTCAGCTTTATGAGGGCGGTGCCCATCTCCTCTCCCCCGCTGCCTTTGCCTTCCCAGCCCTGAATAGGGTCAGGTACCCTTTCCTAGCTGGGTAGACTGGAGAGTGCCCAGAAAATGTGGGTATATGTATTCACAGATCCTCAACTGCCAGTGTGAGGCAAAATGTTCTAAAATGGTCATTTTTTGCCCAACAAAAATCAGTTAAATATAATTCAAAAAAACTAAAAATTACATTTCAGTCATAACCCACTACAAAGTGACCAAACACACACCCCCCCCCCCCCCCCCCACTCCCCAACCAAATCAATGAACTATAACATCTGAAAGCAAAGAAATTAAAGAATCCTCACCTTCGTGTAATAAATATGCACTGGAAAGCGACGCCCAGGGATGCGGAATATGGGAGCATCATCGAAAAACTGAAACAATGAAACTTTTCAATGAATAAAGTTAAAAACAAAGGAAAAAAGAAATGTGCACTCTCTCATAGACCCAACCTGACGCATACAGCATGATAAATGATACAAGCAACACTGAAATTCTGATCAGATAATAACCTTTCAACCTTTCACTTTTAAAGAGATCGGCTTAATGATACAAGTATATGATACCGTGGCACGCATAAGCCTGGTGGTGACCTCATGATTAACTGTCTACTGCTGATATGTTGAAGTCGCAGAGACAAACTTAGTCATCAAAATTATTTGTCACTTCTAGGGGAGACATGCAAGAGAAGTGACAGAAGTGTGTGTGTGTGTGTGTGTGTGTGTGTGTGTGTGTGTGTGTGTGTGTGTGTGTGTGTGTGTGTGTGTGTGTGTGTGTGTGACACTGTGTGTATGTGTTTTGCTGTCGCATAATGCAGTGAGCTCTTACAAAAAGGGGCAATTTATCAGTCTTTATTATTCTTCTTTACAAAATCATCCATATTCATATCTCTCTGACACGCACTTCCAAGATTATGTACACCTGCTCCAACGCTACCCACCCCAAACTCAATTCAATATTCACTGGGACAAATACCTCAGAGAATTTCTGTGCGTCCAAAGTTGCACTGGAGATGAGCAACTTGAGGTCGGGGCGAAAGCGAGCGATGTCCTTCACCAGACCAAACAGCACGTCCGTGTGCAGTGTTCTCTCGTGAGCTTCATCAATGATCAGCACACTGAAACAAGCCAAAAATAACATATCATACAGAGCCAAAAAACCCACATCATACAGAACTAAAAAAACCAACTTACGTCATACAGAGCCAAAACTAACACATCATATGGAGCCAAAACTAACACGCCATACAGAGCCAAAACTAACACGCCATACAGAGCCAAAACTAACACGCCATACAGAGCCAAAACTAACACGCCATACAGAGCCAAAACTAACACATCATATAGAGCCAAAATAACACGTCATACAGAGCCAAAACTAACACGCCATACAGAGCCAAAACTAACACGCCATACAGAGCCAAAACTAACACATCATATGGAGCCAAAAATAACACGTCATACAGAGCCAAAACTAACACATCATATGGAGCCAAAACTAACACGCCATACAGAGCCAAAACTAACACATCATATGGAGCCAAAACTAACACGCCATACAGAGCCAAAACTAACACGCCATACAGAGCCAAAACTAACACATCATATGGAGCCAAAAATAACACGTCATACAGAGCCAAAACTAATACGTCATACTGAACACACACAAAAACTCACGTCATACACAGCCAAAATAAATAAGTCATTCGGAGCCAAAAATAACATGTCATACAGAACACAAGTGGAGGTGTTGAGGTCAAATCTGAAGAGAAATTTTTTTTGTTATAACTCCTTCTCATTTAAGTGTAACTTTCTTTAGTAATCATCAGTACACGATGTAAATCTTGACTTAAAAGACAAATGTGACCCTCCACCACGGAATGAGTCTCATGTCACCTTTGCATGATTTTTAGATTTTTAGATTTTTGTAAAGAGTTGTTCATGCTCTATCCAGTGGTGAAAACCGTTTTAGAAAAGAGCGAAAACTTTTCAAGTTATAAGCCTGTGACTAAGGTGACCCTCACACTGATACCAGGCCTAGCGCAGAACCCCGCGAGGTGACATCCAACTCATTCCGTGGTGGAGGGTCACAAATGTAAATGTTTCTGACACAGTCATACAATACAATACAATACAATGCTGCTGAATCTGTCTATAACGGCTACGCAAGAGCATTTTCAAAGAGTTTCATTTGATTCAAAACACAGATTTCAATGCAACGAAGACTAACTTGTAGCTGGCCAAGTCGGGTTCACCCAGAAATTCTCGCAGCAACATTCCGTCCGTCATGTATTTGAGGATTGTTCTTTCTGACGTGCAGTCCTCAAATCTGATGCTGTATCCAACCTGCACACAACACGAAGACACGTTCTTCATTTTACGACAAAGTGAACAGAATGACGTGTAAGTGTTCTTTACATGTGCAGTTTACTATTGCCAAACTTTGCAAAAAGCATTAAGTACATGGGCTTCATAGATACAGTGGAACCCCCCTTTTAAGACCCCCTCCTTTTTAAGTCCTTGCTGTTTCAGACTTCACAACGACTGTACAGGTACCTCCATTCTTCTTCTTCTTCTGTGTTCGTGGGCTGAAACTCCCACGTACACTCGTGTTTTTTGCACAAGTGGAATTTTACATGTCTGACCGTTTTTTACCCCCCCCCCCCCCCCATTTAGGCAGCCATACGCCGCTTTCGGAGGAAGCATGCTGGGTATTTTCGTGTTTCTATAACCCATCGAACTCTGACATGGATTACAGGATCTTTTTCGTGCGCACTTGGTCTTGTGCTTGCGTGTACACACGGGGGTGTTCGGACACCGAGGAGAGTCTGCACACAAAGATGACTGAGAAATAAATCTCTCGCCGAACGTGGGGACGAACTCACGCTGACAGCGGCCAACTGGATACAAATCCAGCGTGCTACCGACTGAGCTACATCCCCGCCCGTTTGGAGGTGGTGAAAAAGGGGGTTCCACTGTAGTCTCTACACAAAAATCAGCATACAGTGGAACCCGGTTCTAAGACCTAAACAAAATTGGTGAAAATCAGCAGTGTTAAAAAAGGAGGTCAATTCAAAGAGGTTATGAACAGCAAATCTGGGCGGGGATGTAGCTCAGTCGGTAGCGCGCTGGATTTGTATCCAGTTGGCCGCTGTCAGCGTGAGTTCGTTCCCACGTTCGGCGAGAGATTTATTTCTCAGAGTCAACTTTGTGTGCAGACTCTCCTCGGTGTCCAAACACCCCCCGTGTGTACACGCAAGCACAAGACCAAGTGCGCACGAAAAAGATCCTGTAATCCATGTCAGAGTTCGGTGGGTTATAGAAACACGAAAATACCCAGCATGCTTCCTCCGAAAACGGCGTATGGCTGCCTAAATGGCGGGGTAAAAAACGGTCATACACGTAAAATTCCACTCGTGTAAAAAACACGAGTGTACGTGGGAGTTTCAGCCCACGAACTCAGAAGAAGAAGAAAAACAGCAAATCTGAAAAAGTAGGTCTGAAAAGGGGGGAAGTCTTAACTTGGAGGGGTCTTAAAAATGAGAGTCCACTGAAATATTACATCTATGTAGCGGTTTTTTCCCATGGCCTTCAACCAAAATCAGCGCCATGAAACAAACCAAGCATGTGAAATAAGCACAACATGCGTATTTGGGTTTTTCTCAAAGGTTTTCAGTTGTAAAAACCGACCACACAACCTAGAGGCAACAACCAACCACACAACGTGATAGTACCTGATTGCCAAGTTTCCAGCCCATCTCTTCTGACACACGAGCAGCCACGGACATGGCGGCCACACGTCGTGGTTGAGTGCATCCCACCTTCTGCCCGTCTTTTGTGAATCCCTGCACACAACATGTCAGGCGTTAATCAAATCAGTGTAAACATAGAAAACAGCCTCTGCCAAGACATCAATGAGCAATGCTGTTAGGGCATAAGAAAACACACAGAAATCCATACACATATTATGATACAGTAACTATGTCATCTTTTTTGACTCAGTCTCTCCTTCTCAATGGTCAACCTACATCAGCACGCACACACACACATGCACACACACATGCACACGCACACACACACGCAAATACACACACACGCAAATACACACACACGCAAATACACACACACGCAAATACACACACACGCAAATACACACACACGCAAATACACACACACGCAAATACACACACACGCAAATACACACACACGCAAATACACACACACGCAAATACACACACACGCAAATACACACACACGCAAATACACACACACGCAAATACACACACACGCAAATACACACACACAGCGTGATGAAGATACTGGGCAGACCTGTGCACACTCAAAACACTCATCAGTAGTAAACAAACCAAATTTCAGTAGTTTTTAAAATGTTTCAGTAGTAAGCTGTAACGACAGTTCCAAGACATAATTCTGCTCACAAAGCACACAAACTGAAACACTACGACGCAGTAGAATGGGAAATACTATTTATTAACAAGCCAAGGTGAAACATCAACACTGTTGTCTTCTTTGGTGACAGAGCTGGTGTCTCCTCTTCACTATCTGAATCTCGCTCTCTTTTTTTCTTTTCCATGTTTCACTTCAATCACAAGTTGCCACGCAGACGCTGGACGAACTAAGTCTAAGAACAAAGACTCAATGCTGAGAACACGCGCGCTTCCGGTAAATCGGAAAACGTCTTTTCAGCGCAACGGCCAACTAATTGGTCAAAACATCTTAAAACAGAAAAAAAGTACAAAAATGTGTTTTTTTAGTAAAACATCGGAATTTCGGAAATTTAATTAAAAATTCGTAGCACCGTATTCTGCATATAAAAATCGGAGAAATTACGGAGAAACCGTAGATGTGCACAGGTCTGTACTGGGGTATCTGTGTTGTCTTCCCAGACCCTGTCTCTCCCTCAATCATCAGCACATACGCACATGCACACACATGCAGAGTACACACACAAACACACACAGGAGTAGACACACACATGCAGAGTACACACACAAACACACACAGGAGTAGACACACACATGCAGAGTACACACACAAACACACACAGGAGTAGACACACACATGCAGAGTACACACACAAACACACACAGACAGGAGTAGACACACACATGCAGAGTACACACACAAACACACACAGGAGTAGACACACACACATCCCCCCCCCCACCCCCCACACACACACACAAACACACTCACAGCGTGGTGAAGATACTGAGGTATCTGTGTCGTCTTCCCAGACCCTGTCTCTCCCTCGATGATCAGCACCTGATGTTCCCTTATGGCGGAGATCAGGTCACCCTTGAACGGGAAAATCGGAAGACTGCGCTGCGTTTCTTCAATTGCCTGACGCTTCTGTTCTGCTTCGCTTAAGTCTTCCGTCTCGTGCCGTGACGATGCGAACTTCTTGCTTACCTGAAAAAAAGTACCACAGCTGATTCTAAATGAAACCAGAGATCTAATCAAAGTTTGGCAGACAAACAGACAAACAGAGTAAATCCTATACACCACTGTATATAGGGGGGGTGTAACAATAAGTCAGCTGTGTTGACATAGAGGTATTTGTCCACAGAAGACATAGACCAATCTGTTACAATTTCTTCCGCTTTGTATCTGAAACATATTGTTATGCAAAATCAAAAAACAAATTGGTTAGATATAGAAACATTTAACTTATGAGAAAACAAAACATTTGAATAACTAACAATTCTTCTTTTTTGAATATGAAATTTGGAATGGTAGCAGTTCTGGATTTAATTTGTGGCAAAAACTTGGATTTAAACCAATTCAACATAAATTCTCTTGACTTGTTTTAAAACCTGACAGACAGAAACAACACTCACCTTGTCCATGATATCCTTGTCTTTCATGGTGCCGGGCATCTTAATGGCCTGAACAAACTCGATCTCGTCGTCCATGATGACATCATACGTCTTGGCCGCCTTCTTGCTCTTTTCGCGAGCGTCGCGGGCGCCGAAGCGTAACGTACCTGCGTGGAAATGCTCGTCCTCCCACCGGCGCTGCTCAAAGTTGGGTCCTATTTCTTTAGCATCTTCGACGTACTTTTCCTGAGGTTTGACATCGTCTTCGGGAAGAAAGTAGCGGTCGACTCGCTCGATCTCCTTGGCCTTTTTGTGTTCTTTGGCGAGCTTCAAGACGTTGCGTTTGTAATCCATGTTCCGCCGCTCTTTCTCCGTCAGGCTGTGGGACAAAATACACCATGAAAATTGTCACAACTCTCTTCTCTCGTACAGTGGAACCTGTTTATAGCGCCCACCCAAGGTACCAACCAAAAGCAGACCTGTTGACCCCCATAAGTGTTATGGAGTAATGCTCAGCCCCAAAAATAGTAATCCTGGCACAAAAATAGTAATCATCCAGCATTCGTCGCCAATTACAACGCACATGACAACTGTGTCTGCGAAACGCAATCATGCACATATATCCATCATTCACAAACAAAACACATCAGTCAGTTTTTGTAGTCATCATAATTTCAAAGAAGATCACATCAAAAGCACATGCATCACTGATTCTTTTTCTTTTGCTCGTAGTAGGCCTTTTTCAGTGTGTCAAGCGCTTCTCTACTGTACTTGCGCTTGCCGAATGAGTGAGGGCGAGACTTCACCACTAGAAGGCTCTCCAGCGTCTCATCAGACAGACATGATCTCTTGTCAGTCCTGTGCTTTTTCACCCCATTTTGCCATTTAACAAGAAGAGCAAACGCTCGATCGAGTCACTTTCGCAGTTCTGAATATTATATGAGGCATCAGATGGACAGGAAGAAATTGCTATTCACAACACAATGAGTCACGTTCACATAAAATTTGAGCCCGGTCACTTTTATAGTTTCCGAGAAAAGCCCAACGTTAAGTTGTGTGTTGCCGAACAGAAAAGGCTAGTTATCTCCCTTGTTTTTCTGATAACGTTCGTAAAAGGCTACAGATGTAAATACTTTGATGTAAAGAATAATCCTACAAAGTTTCAATCACATCCGATGAACTTTGTCAAAGATATAAAATGTCTAATTTTTCCTTTGACGCTGACCTGTGACCTTGAAAAAGGTCAAAGGTCAACGAAACCATCGTTAAAGTGTAGAGGTCATTGGAGGTCACGACTAAACAAAATATGAGCCCGATCGCTTTGATAGTTTCCGAGAAAAGTCCAACGTTAAGGTGGTGTCTACGGACGGACGGCCGGCCGGACGGCCGGCCGGCCGGACAGACTAACACTGACCGATTACATAGAGTCACTTTTTCTCAAGTGACTCAAAAAAAAACCAATGCCAAACATGTGAATTAATAAAATAAAAATTTTTTTTTTTTTTTTTAACATTTTTTTAATTTATGAAAATCGTAGTCTTGACACGGATAGCGGAATGGCGTATTTTTTGCAGAAAATCATAAAAATTATGCCAAAATCGTAAGGGTAAACAGGTCTGCAAAAGTGGTCTTTATAGACTGGTGGTCGTTAAGAAAAAAGTGAATTCTAGAGAGAAAAAGCCTGTCGGGGACCCTTAGGGTGCTCGTTTTGGACAGGTCGTTTTTCTCAAGAGGTGGTCGCTAAGGCAGCTTCGACTGTTTGTTATTTTGGGGGATATCTGTGTGGTAGGTTCCACTGTATAGGCACTACCTCATGGAAAATCAATCTGTTTGCTGAATATGGTAGGGGAATGGATGGCCTTTCCACTCATGTAACTCTCTTCTCTAGTACAGTGGAACCCCCCATTTAAGACCTCCAAAAATCGGAGAAAGCCAGGTCTTGTAAAGGAAGGAGTCTTACAATGAGGGTAAATTTACAGATGTTATGAACAGAAAATCTGCAAAAATCAAGGTCTTAAAAAGATTCCTATGTTGATATTTTTAATGACCAAAGCCATTGATTATTTGTAAAGCTTCAAAGTTGAAATGTAATCCCCTAGTTCGGGCTTCGTTGAAGATTGCTTGACCAAAATTTCAATCGAAAAATGAGGACATGACAGAGCCACATCAACTTTCACTAAAAGCTGGATATGACATCAATGACATTTACCACACACAAAAACACGTCATGGGGTATCATCTGGAAGAATTTGATTGTAAAGTTTCATGAACATCGGTCCAGTAGTTTTCTGGGAATTGCTCTACACATAAACAGACACAACGACAAACATACACCACCATCCTCATCTCGATTCCTGGTGTATGTTAAGACATTAAGTCAAAACTTGACAAAATGTAAAAAGAAGTGTGATTGTTTTTACCTGGATCCCCCAAAGAGAAACTCCTCGTCCTGGACCTCCGCGTCAAGGTCGTCCAGTTTATCTTGACCTCGCTTGGCCAGGTAGTCGCGACGAGACCGCTTCCGTATGTCCGGCACCGCCTTCTTTCTGTCCTCCGCCTCCATCTCCAGCCTTCTCTTGGCTTCTTCATATGCCTGAAACATCAACATCGTCGATGACATTATCATTCCAGTGGAAGCCCCCTTGCAAGACTTCTAAAAATCTTAGAAATTCAGGTCTAAAGAAGGAGGAGTCTTCTTTTTCATGCGCCTGAAACATCGACATTGTCGACTGGGTGGCCGAGTGGTAACGCACTTGCGCTCGGAAGCGAGAGGTTGCGAGTTCGACCCTGGGTCAGGCGTCGAACGCAGAAGAAGAAGAAGAAGACCCTGGGTCAGGGCGTTAGCAATTTTCTCCCCCCTTTTCTAACCTAGGTGGTGGGTTCAAGTGCTAGTCTTTCGGATGAGACGAAAAACCGAGGTCCCTTCGTGTACACTACATTGGGGTGTGCACGTTAAAGATCCCACGATTGACAAAAGGGTCTTTCCTGGCAAAATTGTATAGGCATAGATAAAAAATGTCCACCAAAATACCCGTGTGACTTGGAATAATAGGCCGTGAAAAGTAGGATATGCGCCGAAATGGCTGCGATCTGCTGGCCGATGTGAATGCGTGATGTATTGTGTAAAAAATTCCATCTCACACGGCATAAATAAATCCCTGCGCCTTGAGTCCGAGTCTGGAGATATGCGCGCGATATAAGACTTCATATAACATATAACATAACATTATTAACACAGTGGAACCGCCCGTTTTAGACCCACACAAATCTTAGAAATTCAGGCCTAAAGAAGGAGGGAGTCTGCTTCTTCATACGCCTGAAACATCAACATCTTTAATGACATTACTTCAGTGGAACCCCCCCTTTCAAGACCTAAAAAAGTCTGAGAAATTCGGGAGTTTTAAAATTACAGAGGTTATGAAAATCTAAAAACGCAAGATCTCAAAAAAGGGGGTATAAAAGGGAGTTTCACTGTATTGTGACTTTTAAGTTATAGTTACCGTATTTGACGGATTACAAGACGCACCGTTTTATAAGCCGCACCCCCGACTTTTAACAAAAAAATTGGGACGAGCCACGTATAGGCTGCGTCACTATATTAGCCGCCGTCGAAAAAAATATAATCAGATCGTGTCAATCAATCAAAACAACTAGGCAAACGAAAGTACGGTATTTGGCGAAATCGGCTCCGAGAATAAACAAGTGAAACAAAGAAGAAAAGTGAAAAAGTTTGAAGAAAAATATCACACACACAATTTGTAACCAACACACACATGTAGTCCCGCCCGGAATAAGCTTTTTTGGGATGATTTACGACTTTTGCGCACATGTTGAGCAGACGAAAACACAACATGGCGGCTCTCGTTCCTCCAACTATCGCGAGACACAAAAAAACGAAATCTCGCGCGCGCGAGATCCTGATACATCCGGTGTTTCTCTGTACGCTATCTTGTCACGACGACTTGTTGACAAACGAAGATTCGCGAAAGAAAGAGAAAAGCGCCGAGTCTTGAGTAGAGAGCTAATAAAGTATCGGTAATTGCTAATCGAGCGAAACGAAAATCCGCGGCGACTTCCATTAGGTGAATGCTATTCAAGTTTAGGTAACGTTTTAGCCGCATCTTTTTATAAGCCGCAATGCGATTTTTTTTTTTAAAAAGTCGCAGCTTGTAGTCCGTCAAATACGGTATATCATCAACAATATATTTGTGGGTTTCTTCCTAACCTTGAAGCATCAAATTAATTATATGACACCAACAACACCATGACACGCGCATCAAACTGGGAATGTTGTTTCTCGGCCAGGCTGAAAAAGACTAAAACAAGTACTTCACATTCTGATTTACCCGACACATACGTTCAATCTAGATCTCATGCCAGACAGGCTGATAATGACTAAAAGAAATACTTTTGTGATATTTTCTGGCTGACTAATACCTCAGACTTTAAATCCCCATTAGCCAAATTGATACACACCAAAAGAACCCTTTGATGTTCTATTCTGTCCAAATATTCATTTGATTTGGAATTCTCATATGACCAGTCTCAGTCAGGTTGCTAATGACTATAAGAAGTCGTTTGTGTTTTGCTGTGGCTGACACATACCTTGGATTTGGAAGTCTTGTCGGCCGTGTTGCGCGTCTTGTCCTTGTCTTTGTCCTTGAGACGCTCGGCAAACTCGTCTCGTTCCTTGAGGTCCTTCTGCCGCTCCTCCTCCTCTTTGTCCAGCTCATCTTCTGACGAGTCTTCTATCTGCACCGCCGCCGTTTCTCTGTTGAATGCAAAATGAACGTAATTTAAACATTTATACATCTGATCTCACTTGCCGATACTGCCGCCGTTTCTGTGCTGTACGCAAAATCAACTTATTTTTGACATTCAGACATCTCATCTCACTTGCTGAAACTGATCTCAGCCCAAATCTGCTGGCACTGCCGCCGTTTCTCTGCTGTACACACAATCAACTTCATTTAGACATTTATACATATGATCTCACTTGCAGAAACTGATCTCAGCCCAAATCTGCTGGAACTGCCGCCGTTTCTCTGCTGTATGCAAAATGAACTTCATTTAGACATTTATACATCTCATCTCACTTGCTGAAACTGATCTCAGCCCAAGTCTGCTGGCACTGCCGCCGTTTCTCTGCTGTACACACAATCAACTTCATTTAGACACTTTTATCTTATCTCAATAGCAGACACTGATCTCAGCCCCATGAGTAAAATGCAAGATCGTACAAACTGACATCATGGCTTCTTTCATGTAAAAGGCAAAGTGAGGTATGTGAAGTTGATTTTTCTCTCCAAAAACAGAAATATTCTGAAAAAATAAAAATAAATACACATCGCTTTATGTGTAGAAATGACAAAAATCAAGTAAGTTTATTTAAAAGAGTCAGCAATGTTCTTCTGTTCATATCTGAATGGGCGGTTCTGATGAGGTTATGCCCCTGCTTTCTTTTGGCTGGTAACAGGCGGAACCTCGCGGCAAGATCACACGAGAAAGGAAAAAAACGTGCATTGGTCCCAAATAGCATGTCGCTTTGGTAACTGTTCGTGTGTAAGTCGTGCATTTTATATGGTAAAAAGACAATGGTAACAGGCGGAACCTCGCGGCAAGACCACAGGAGTTGTCTCGCGTTATCACCCCAGAAGCGCTCATTGGCTGTACAGTTGCAATTTATCATTTCACAGGTAAGTTACCTCCCTTTACTCACTAGCACAATCCAATCTTCAGCTGATCCTTCAAACAGGAAGGAAGTTGTTGATAAAAGTTTTGATGAAGTGAAAGAAAATGTACCTTTCTGGTTCTGAATCACTGTCAGAGCTCTCCTTTTTGCGACGCAGGTTCCTTTTCATCTTCCGGTCGGTCTTGCTCTTCTGTGTTGGGACAAATGAAAAGCACTCAAAAAAGTGAGAACAACAGATAATGAATGTATGCTCTCCATCAAAATAACAATGCAGATGTAATATTGACAACAATCTTAATATCATTATTCAAACATTTAGTTAAAACGTTAGTTAAACTTAATAAACATAACTTAACAACAGATGATGTCTCCCAACACAAACAGAGTGGTTTGTTTTAATTGACATTATTCAGATACTGCTTACTTCAAAATCTGAACACTTGAAAGGACTCTGGCCAAACACACACAAACACTCACACATAACAGTGAAAAACAATGTGCATAAAAAATTCGTTACACATGGATATGAGCGCTTAAATTGTGCTTGTACAACTCTACAATAACGGTTCAATCTACAAGAAGAATTTTACAGTTTTTCCCGAGTATTACTCTACCAGGACATAATATATACACACAGATGCATGCACACATTCACAGACACAGATGCATTCACGTACAAACACACACACACACACACACACAGACACACAGATGCGCACGCACCCACACAGACTCACAAACATACCCACAGATGCATGCACGTACATACACACACACAAAAGCCTATACCTTTGGTGGCAATGGCTGGACAAATTCATCGCTGTCATCATCAACACTATCGTCTTCATCCAACAGCTGATAGCTCTGATTCTTCTGCTCCAGTTCAATCTGCTCCCTTTGATCAGATGTCATTTCTCTGACTGCCTTCCTCTTGTGGGGGACCTGTCCAGCAGACACACAGTAATAGACGATTTTCAGAAATAACTTTTGGGTTTTGGATTGAGCACAATAAGTATACACAGTAACGACAAAAACGACCGAGTAACAAGCAGAAAATAACTCTGTTGGGTTCGTATTGGTTGTGAAAGAGTGAATCACTGAATGCACTTGCTTTTTATCTGACAAATAAATTCACCATGCGTGTTTCCAACACAACCGTCACTAGTGATTGGCCCCTCCAATGTTTGTCCGAGTAAAAGCAAGGGTATTTGATCACTCTTTCACAACCCATACAAACTCGAGTTATTTTCGGAATTCTTTGATTCTGTTTGTTAATGGTTCATTTTTGTCGTTGCTGTGTATGCTTATTGTCCTTGGGATAGAGTGCACCCAACAGTCACAGACATTGTCCTTTTCTTTTAGAGAGAGAGAGAGAGAGACTCAGAGAGGACTTCTTCTTCAAAATAGTGAAGAAATCCATGTACAGGGCAACTATCCTCAATTCGGTTGGTGCGCCTGATTTCTCTAGAGTGAAAGATAACGTGGACAGTGTACCTATGAAAATAAAAACAGGGGTGGGTTGGAAGGCAAGCTATTGCTTTTCGCGATTTTGCCATGGCGCCCGATTTCAGGCCCTGGGCTGAGGGGCTAGCCTACCACCCAGTGCTACTTACTACTTAGCGCAGCAACTGGGCCCCGACGAAACAATACAAACAATATGGAGCAAGAGCGATAGATTCTACCTATATCACTACTAATTACTTATGGGTCGGGAGGGATGGGTCTGGAGAGGGAGGGGGAGGAAATCTAGCGCTGAAAGGAGGGGTTGGGGGATGGGTCTGGAGAGGGGAATCTAGTGCGGAGGGGAGGGGGGTGGGAACAGAGGGAGTGGATTCTGACAGGGGGTGCTTATGGGCTCGCGCCTTGGAGCCATGCAGGCCTCAACGATGGTCCTGAAGGCCTGGGGGGAGTCTGCGCTCACAGCCTCTTGGGGGATGGTATTCCAGAGGTGGATCGCTGACTCTCAGAGAGAGAGAGAGAGAGAGAGAGAGAGAGAGAGAGAGAGAGAGAGAGAGAGAGAGAGAGAGAGAGAGAGAGAGAGAGAGAGAGAGAGAGAGAGAGAGAGAGAGATCCATATGAAGCTCAACAGCAAATTTGGACTGGAAGTGGTATTCGAAAGAATACTAGCACCAGAACAACGCAGGGCTGGGAAAGATTAGTACTCGAACAAAAAGACGGGCCCTAATTATCCAAATAAATTCTGTGTTCATTCGTCTGTAATACAACTTACCCTCTGAAAAAGCTCCCTAGCAAAGACAACAACATTGTTGTCTACCTCAACCGTCTGCGTTGCTTTCAGTTTCTCCACAAAATCTTCAGAACTCTCCGCTTTCGACGCTAGTCCGATCATATACTGGGCGATATACTTGTCCGATATACCCAGTATATCGAACAGTTTGTCATTTACCCATCTTTCTGTTAGTGCCATCGTGTCACATAGCACTATATTAAAACTCAAAAACACAAGGTTTACACTTCACGCTTGCCTCTGAGAAGCCTTTTGCGTTTGGACTACGTTGTTGCGAGTGATGTCCCTTCGTACAGGAAACCTAAATTCTGGATCGGAAAAGAAAGCGACATGACGGATACTGAATATACTCAGTTGGAAGGAACATCATTTGTGTCAAGAGTCGGCGTGTGTGTGTGTGTGTGTGTGTGTGTGTGTGTGTTTGTGTGTGTGTGTGTGTGTGTGTGTGTGTGTGTGTGTGTGTTTGTGTGTGTGTGTGTGTGTGTCAGTGTTTGTGTGTGTGTGTGTGTGTGTGTCAGTGTCAGTCACTGAGTGTCAGTGTGCGACCAGTGCACGGCCGGTTTGTGTCACGGTGTCACCGGGTGTGTGTGCCGTGTGTCACAGTGTGTGTGTATGGAAAGCCGTTTGGCTCATAACCATGACACGTGTAATAAATCATAAATACACGTGTAATAAATGATTAATACACGTGTATTTATTTCTTATTGCACGTGTAATTTATCTTTTTTCTTATGCTATGGAATAGCATAATGATTAAATACACGTGTAATAAATATTTCATACACGTGTAAGAAATGATTAAATACACGTGTAATAAATATTTCATGCACGTGTAAGAAATGTTTATTACGCGTGTATTTAATCATTTCGTACACGTGTATGACATTTTTATTACACGTGTATTAATCATTAATTACACGTGTATTAATTATTTATTACACGTGTACTAATCATTTTTTACACGTGTAATGGTTATGAGCCAAACGGCTTTCCATATGTGTGTGCGTGTGTGTGTGTGTGTGTGTGTGTGTGTGTGTGTGTGTGTACGTACGTATGTGCACGGTTTGTGTGTCACGGTGTGTGTGCCGTGTGTGTGCACGGCCGTGTGTGTGCAGTGTGTGTGTACGTACGTGTGTTTACGCATGTGAGTGTGTGTGTGTGTGTGTGTGTGTGTGTGTGTGTGTGTGTGTGTATAGTGTGTGTGTGTGTGTATAGTGTGTGTGTGTAGCCTATATATGGTGTGTGTGTGTGTGTGCCACGGCCCGGTGTGTGTGTGTTTGTATGTGTGTGTGTGTGTGTGTGTGTGTTTGTATGTGTGTGTGTGTGTATGTGTGTGTGTTTGTATGTGTGTGTGTGTGTGTGCATGGTGGTCTCGACTGAGAGCAGGTTCGACTGTATCGCCAAACACGTTCCAAAGTGATGCGGGAACGGCTGATGATAAGACTGAACAGCATTTGAGTAAAGCTGGGCTCACCTCAGTGTCGTTCAGTAAAGGCCCGAGAAAATTAAGGGGCTTACTGTCCCCGTCAGGTCTAAATTGCCTATATTGGACATGGGGAGTCGGTTTATACGATGGGGAAAAAGAAAAGGAAAAAGTAAGCTAAAGAGAGCTGGTAAAAAAAAGACCGGGAAGATGACGGGAGTGGGGGTGATAAGAAGTTAAAAAGTTACCGTTAAGACTTGATGAACAAGTAGGCTACCATATCACCTTCGTATCCGTGGGGTCCACATACGTCATACGGGGGAATGGAACGATAAAATCGAATGTATTTTTATTTTTTTATTTCGTCAAACCGAAGCTTACAAGTTATAAAAACAGAGCCACATTTGTTTAAAACAGGTTAAAAGAGATGTTTGTGCTGGAAAACAGCACTGAATAATCGTGAAACATTTTCTCTTAAAACTATGTACACTATGCATAGCTGCTGGCCTGTTTTCATAGAAAACATAGACAACACAACACTTGTTCATTCTCACACACATACATGTGTATAAGTTAAACCAGTAAAGGCAAAATACTGAAGGAGATAAGGCCAAAAAAAAGGTCTGTTTACGGTAACATAGGCCAAAACAAGTCGCGTAAGGCGAAAATACAATATTTAGTCAAGTAGCTGTCGAACTCACAGAATGAAACTGAACGCAACGCAACGCAGCAAGACCGTATACTCGTAGCATCGTCACTCCACCCGCCCGTGGCAAAGGCAGTGCCCGTGGAATTGACAAGAAGAGCGGGGTATTCGTTGCGCTAAGAAGGATAGCACGCTTTTCTGTACCTCTCTTCGTTTTAACTTTCTGAGCGTGTTTTTAATCCAAACATATCATATCTATATATTTTTGGAATCAGGAACCGACAAGGAATAAGATGAAAGTGTTTTTGAATTGATTTCGAAAAAAAAATTTTGATAATAATTTTTATATATTTAATTTTCAGAGCTTGTTTTTAATCCGAATATAACATATTTATATGTTTTTGGAATCAGCAAATGATGGAGAATAAGATAAACGTAAATTTGGATCGTTTTATAAATTTTTATTTTTTTTTACAATTTTCAGATTTTTAATGACCAAAGTCATTAATTAATTTTTAAGCCACCAAGCTGAAATGCAATACCGAACCCCGGGCTTCGTCGAAGATTACTTGACCAAAATTTCAACCAATTTGGTTGAAAAATGAGGGCGTGACAGTGCCGCCTCAACTTTCACGAAAAGCCGGATATGACGTCATCAAAGAAATTTATCAAAATAATAAAAAAAACGTTCGGGGATATCATTCCCAGGAACTCTCATGTCAAATTTCATAAAGATCGGTGCAGTAGTTTAGTCTGAATAGCTCTACACACACACACACACACACACACACATACACACACACACACACACAGACACACATACACCATACCCTCGTTTCGATTCCCCCTCGATGTTAAAATATTTAGTCAAAACTTGACTAAATATAAAAATAGGGTCGGTAGGTCGGGATTTGTTTCTCTTTTTTTTCCCCAAAAACCATATTTTTAAGTTATTTTGCGGATTTTTTTTTTTTTTTTTTTTTTTTTCCCCCAAATGCCAAAAAAAAGTCTAGGGTCGCGCGAAAAAAATAGGGTCGGTCGGGTTACCGTAAACAGACTATTTTTTTGGGGGGGCCTAACAAGGAAAAAGCGAACTGGGAAAATCCGTAGTGTCAAGATAACGTTTGGAAAATGCCAATTGAGATACCAGGAATATAATTATGTAGCTTGAAAAGAAGAGCAGGAGTACAAGGGGAATAATTATTTCAGCGAAAAACTGAAACTGAAACTGTTGAAAAAAGAGTGATCGGGGTCCCCCCCAAAATGCGACCGTCAAATTGCGATTGTCCTCATCCAGGCATCCTGCGTTGGTGCTGACGACCACATGATGAATGTATTATTACTGTAGTGTGCATGTAAGCTTTCGGAATCCAGTACATACGTTATTAGACCATATGCAGTCTCCCAGACTGAGAGATACATTATTAGGAGGTTATTCACAGAATGAATCACTCATGTAGTGTCTCTAGACTATTTTCAGAATCCCACAGATACCTTATAAGATGATTTTCAGAGTATCTCAGCCCTACTTTCTGGGACAAACCATAGGTATATGATGATCTTATCTAATTATAATGTACTTCTCCTCAGTGCAACTTCTTCTTTTTACCACAACTTGGTAGCTAAAGGTGCACGTGCACGGAGAGACTGAGAGAGAGAGACTGAGAGAGAGAGAGAGAGACTGAGAGAGAGAGAGAGAGAGAGACTGGCAGTGTCAGGTCATAGAGATAAACTGTATCATAAAGAGAGAGAGAGAGAGAGAGGGGGGGAGAGAGAGAGAGAGAGAGAGGGGGAGAGAGAGAGAGGAGAAAGGAGAGAGAGAGAGAGAGACTGGCAGTGTCAGGTCATAACGATAAACTGTATCAGTCATAATGAGAGAGAGAGAGAGAGAGAGCGAGAGAGAAAGAGAGAGAGAGAGAGGAGAAAGGAGAGAGAGAGAGAGAGGAGAAAACAGAGAGAGAGACAAAGACATGGAGACAGAGTAGAGAGAGCTGAGAGCTGTGTGACTGACATTCCGGTGAACAAGGGCAAACATTCCAAATCCAGGTTAGCCGTGTAACTGGGTCACGACTCCTCCCTCAACCTCCAGACACGACGCCACTCCTCCTACTGTTCAACCGTACCGCTAGCACAGGCACACGAAAATAATGATACGTGATACATGTAATAATAAATCACTTTTCTATAGCGCAAGCCGCGATTTACAGCTCCAAGCGCTTTACAATTCCAATAAACACACACACACACACACACACACACACACACACACACCTACACACACACCGTCACACACACACACCTACACACACAAACTGAACGCGCACACCCCCTACACACACACACATCGACACACACACACACATCGACACACACACACACATACATACACACACACACACGCACACACACATACACACGCACACACACACATACACACACACACACATACACACACACACAAACACACACACACGATATACAATTCATGACATGATGCCTTGTGCTTCACTTGTTCAACACTTCATTACTTCTTCTTCTTCTTCTTCTTCGTCGTTCATGGGTTGAAACTCCCACGTTCATCCATGTTTTTGCACGAGTGGGCTTTGACGTGTATCACCCGTTTTTAGACCTGCCCCACTCCCTTTGAGACCCCGGTTTAGCAGATGTTCTCTCACTTTTTGTAAATTTGCCTTCCTTTGGAAACACGATTTTCTCAGGTCTCAAAAAAAGGGAGGTGAAACGATAGTAAGATAAAAAATATTAAACAATTTTTAAACAAGAAGAGCAAACGCTCGATCGAGTCACTTTCGCAGTTCTGAATATTATATGAGGCATCAGATGGACAGGAAGAAATTGCTATTCACAACACAATGCATACCTGAAGCATACCTGTGACCTTGAAAAAGGTCAAAGGTCACCAAAGCAGACGTCAAAGTGTAGAGGTCACTGGGAGTCACGTTCACATAAAATTTGAGCCCGGTCACTTTTATAGTTTCCGAGAAAAGCCCAACGTTAAGTTGTGTGTTGCCGAACAGAAAAGGCTAGTTATCTCCCTTGTTTTTCTGATAACGTTCGTAAAAGGCTACAGATGTAAATACTTTGATGTAAAGAATAATCCTACAAAGTTTCAATCACATCCGATGAACTTTGTCAAAGATATAAAATGTCTAATTTTTCCTTTGACGCTGACCTGTGACCTTGAAAAAGGTCAAAGGTCAACGAAACCATCGTTAAAGTGTAGAGGTCATTGGAGGGCCGGCCGGCCGGCCGGACAGACTAACACTGACCGATTACATAGAGTCACTTTTTCTCAAGTGACTCAAAAATCATCCATTTTAAACAAATTTCTCAAGACAAAAGACACATATTGCTCAACTAACACTAATAATATTGAAGCAGGATATCGGCATTTCGTCGGCAGAACTGCATGCTGTACTTATTTCTTATTATTGTATTATTAGGCACAAAAAAAAAATAGTCTGTTTACGGTAACCCGACCGACCCTATTTTTTTCGCGCGACCCTAGACTTTTTTTGGCATTTGGGGAAAAAAAAAAATCTTTTGGTTTTTTTTTGCAAAATAACGTAAAAATATGGTTTTTTGGAGAAGAGAAAAAAAAAAAATCCCGACCTACCGACCCTATTTTTTTGGCCTATGTTACCGTAAACAGAACTTTTTTTTTTTGGCCTTAGCAGTGATTTTAAAAAGAAAGTCCCCAAAAGAAAAACAAAAAACAAACTGAAACAGATAGACTTCGTTTATTCCACAAAAAAGAAAGAAGAAAAAAAACAACGAGAAAGATTTGTTATTGTAACGTTCGATTACGAAGTAGACAAAACTCATCTTTTAATCGTTTTTTCTATCGCCAACCGTTCCAATAACCTTTCCATGTTTTTTGGTTTTTTTTTAGCAACGATGATAACCGATATTACCTCTTAACCGGTAAGTAATTAATTGGTTTGTCAATTCACTTTTCCAAGCAGCCCCAAAGCGGTAAAAGCTGTGGTTATCTCCACAAGCAGAAGTACATTATAATTGGAAGTCGTTAACGACCATTACATGACATCGACGGCGGCGCGGTGTTACAATCGCCCATTTTGCTTTTCCCAAAAGACGATGTTATTAAAAAATAGAATGGGTAATTCTGGGAAATCGTTCACTGGAAGTAGTCAATAATTATTCAACACTTTGATAATTTCGATCTTCAACACATTACTCAAAACCTTTGGTTTGAATTAAAATGAATAAAATGCAAGAATTACGAGTTCAGAAAATAAAGAAAAAGTTGAAAAATTTAAAAAAAAAGTTTGAAAATTGTTCTTGACTACTTTGAGATTCGAACCCGTGACCACCGAAGTAACGACTTGACCGACTGAAATAACGAGGCCACTGTCCTCCGGGGTGAATTTTTTTTTCTTTGACTTCGAATAATTATTAGACATTAGTTCTCGAGTATAATACAAACTGACATTTTGACTTCGAATATTACACATAAGTTCTCGAGCATGTGTTCGTATCAGTATCGACTCGTCAGTGTCCGAGATTCTCCGTTCGTATTTGTGTACTGTACGTTCTGTCGATCTCAATGTTCCATGTAAGTTATAAGTTGATAACTGACTCTTTGCTCAAGTATAGCATTACTTTCAAGTGTGACCGACATTATGTTGGCAGTCCAACTCCGAAATGTAATGACCAATCGCCAAAAGGCGGTGACGTCGTGCAGTATCATGAAAGGATTTCCCTATACCAGAATTCCAAACGGTTTTGGAGATTTTGAAGATTTCGTTCGGGACGATGACGCCCTATACAAAAGGAAGCAAGCCGTGTTGAAAACAGTACGGGCGTCGACGTGACACGGAAAATGAAGGGTAATACTAACTTATAAGATCATATACTTATGGCACAAGATAATCATGACATCGACACTCAGTTGGACAACTCCACCTCATTCGCCTATCATACTTCTGATTAGACGGAAATCGATACGGTGTATACGTGACAGCGCTCACAGGTTGCCTTACCCAACACACAGTTCATGCAACCCGGTCGATGGCCAGTGGCAATCAGTGACAACTTAACCTCTTTCAGTCTCGGAAACTGCCCGGGGTGTATGTGTGCCACGTGCGCAACATCGTGATGTGTGGTAAAAGGGGAGGGGGGCGGGGGCGGGGATGTGGGCGCGGAGGGTGGGTGGGAGTGGGACTGAGTGTCGTGCCAACATTTCCATGGTGACCACAGACTGGCAAAACTGTCCCCACGCAGTAGATCCGCTGTGTGGTTTCTGCTACAAAGTACAAAGAAACCCCCCTGCCTTTCAAATCCCCCCCCACCCCCAATTATAAGACTTGCTCCCTTCTATAAGGTACTGAACTTGTCAAATCCAGGTGCACGGAGCCCCTGGGGCTTTTAGTCATACCTCAGGCAGCTATCCGTTAGAAGAACTACCAAGTTTCATTGACTTGCACCCAAAGAGTCAAGAACTGCGATTTTTTTACGAATTAATTTCGTACTCGGACCCGGCTGGTCTTGGCCTATTTTTGGATCTAAATTTAGATCAGGTAGATCACCACATCATGCACAAAAAGACACGTCACTATGTCAGACGTCATCATGAGT
The DNA here is from genome assembly GCF_037325665.1 of Littorina saxatilis. NCBI lineage: Eukaryota > Metazoa > Mollusca > Gastropoda > Littorinimorpha > Littorinidae > Littorina > Littorina saxatilis. Next base: position 43,536,482 of record NC_090259.1, read on the forward strand.
TTGTGTAAAACAAAATGGAGGCCGGAATCACTCAAGTTGAATCGAACTCCGACCAAACACCACGTAATAACTAGGTTAATTTATGCACTCGCGTGAACAAGAAACTGTCGAGCTTCACAGATGTCGTCGTTGGGTAGTTTTGGGTTTGTTTTACTACCATAGGAGGATTTTTGAACTGTAAATGCACTCAGCTGCAACAAAAACGCAAAACGAAGGCTGTGAGCTGCACTGTGCCTTTAACAAAACGAAGGCTGTGAGCTGCACTGTGCCTTTAAAATCACTCCCTCCTTTCTGAGACCTGGTTTGTTCAGATTTTTGGAGGGTCGTAAGTGAAGGGTTCCTTTGTAGTCAGAAGAAATGCCAAGGGCGGGGATGTAGCTCACAGTCAGTAGCGTGCTGGATTTGTTTCCAGTTGGCCGCTGTCAGCGTGAGTTCGTCCCCACGTTCGGCGAGAGATTTATTTCTCAGAGTCAACTTTGTGTGCAGACTCTCCTCGGTGTCCGAACACCCCCCGTGTGTACACGCAAGCACAAGACCAAGTGCGCACGAAAAAGATCCTGTAATCCATGTCAGAGTTCGGTGGGTCAAAGAAACACGAAAATACCCAGCATGCTTCCTCCGAAAGCGGCGTATGGCTGCCTAAATGGCGGGGTAAAAACGGTCATACACGTAAAAGCCGTGGGAGTTTCAGCCCATGAACGAACAAACAAATTAACAAACAAGAAGAAAATGCCAACACTGACTCTACATCATACGGGGTACGTAATCCCCCACAAAAATGCTAAGTACTCCTTAATCACTTCAGTGATTTACTTCATATTTGGTGTACATTGGTTTCACTTTGAGATATGGAATGATACGTTCACACAGTTTCAAGTTTGTGCGTTAAATGGCTGACTTTTATGCTCTTTCCAACAAAATAATCCAAATTCAGGGATTGAATCAAAAGTACGAGATTAGCCACACTAGCACGGTGGGTTAGCCCTCCAGATTTGTCCTGTTAGTGATACTGAAGGGCCTTGCACAAAAACAATATCCTCAGACAAGATATGAGTTGAAACAGCAAGCACAGGAAGCCTGTGGGGTTTCAGTCGGATTAGTGTGGCTACGGGTCATGAGTGTCACACCTAGCTCCTACTCAGTGGTGAGACAATCTCCGATTTTAAAAACTATTTTTGTTCAAAGCTTAAAAAGTAACCACTTGAACTACATACTTGACGTTGTCTGAAACACCTCAAGCTAATGTACACCAAATATTAAGTAGTACATCTTACTGTTGTACTCAGTGTGATAAGGCCTAAAAAAAAATAGGTGTGGTTACGGTAACCCGACCTACCCTATTTTTAGGGGCCGATCCTATAACTTTTTATTACATTTGTAAAAAAAATTAAAAAAACGAGTGCAAAAAACGCAATGAAAGCGAAAGCGCCCGAGTCGCACACTTATTTCCCTGTCAAGTAGGTTTAAGTTGTACACATTAGAAAAAAAAGTAAAAAAAAAAGAAAAGTGATTGCCTACCTACCTACCCTATTTTTTTTGGCTATGTTACCGTAACCACACCTATTTTTTTTTTTGGCCTAATAAAAGTCAACAGCACTGTCAGTAGCATAGCAAATACTCCACATTACCTTATACCAAGCATACCGTGAAAAGTGTGTGTATGATTGTGTGTGTGTGTGTGTGTGTGTGAGAGAGAGAGCAGTATGCAGTGTATGTGTGTGTGTGTGTGTGTGTGTGTGAGCAGTGTGCAGTGTGTGTGTGCGTGAGCAAAGAGTGTTACCTTCCGTAGGGTAACACTCTTTGGCGTGAGTATCGCCGTGAGCTCTGGCGAGAAGTGGCGATTCATAAAATATCATCATCATCATCATCATTCTTCTTTTTCTCCTTCGTCTTTTTCTCCTTCTTCTTCTTCTTCTTCTTCTTATTGTTAGATAAGATGTAGATGTCCAGCAACTTCCGCCTGTGCTGAAGACGTTGCGATAAACAAGTCAAAAATTGTTTGCATGTTTCAAAGATGTTTGTTTTTGTGTCAGTTTGTCAGTGGTTTGTTTGTTATTCTTTATTGTTGCACGTCGATCAGTGTTTCGACTTGTGACGTTAGCAGATATGTCACAATTATTTTTAGACGCGGCGTCACTGATAAACAACCAACACTAACTGAGGACAAGCGTGGGCAGACAGAGGTTAAGAGTTTATCCTCATTCTGGCCACTGGTCAAATGCGTGTGGGCGTGCGTTCATGTTTGTTTGCCTGTGTCGATGTGAAGCAAAAACAAAAACATGTTTCCCACGCGCACAGGCGCACACACACACACTCACACACACACACACTGCATATAGAGATACAGACTGACTCACAGACACACACACAAACACACACACACACACACACACACACACAGATGGAAAGACAGACGGCGCGCGCAGACAGTCACACAGTGAAACCCACGCGCGCATTAATTAGAATTGTCAAAACACTATTTTCTCTTTTGTATCCCCGAGTACGCTAGTACAAGGGTCCAGCAGACTTTAATTGTGTGTCTGTGTGTGTGTGTCTCGACTTAACAGCTTATTGCTGGGAAACTACTGGGCGCAGTTCGTTCAAAAGTTGATACACTAACTTGATAATAGGTCCGATTGATCGTATTAAAACTTCATAATGTTACCTGGGACCTAAATGCGAAATAAACCACAAAAAAACGACTTGGCGGTGGGAGGAATTCGCGGTGCAACAGCCAGCCAGGCAGTCTGATAGAACGGTGCAAGGTCTCGGCCAACCAAGACTATGCCATACTCGTAGCAAAGCCGCCGAATGGTACCGTAAACCAAGAATAGTGACGTAAGAAAATAGAATGTCGTCTTTTGATTTGGAACGTGACGTGTTTTAGAATGGAGATGTGGTAGTCACAGTGTGTGTGTGTGTGTGTGTGTGAGAGAGAGAGGGAGAGAGAGAAGGAGTGAGGGAGAGAGAGAGTGTGTGTGTGTGTGTGTGTGTGTGTGTGTGTGTGTGTGTGAATGTCTGAAGAGTACTCGGGTCCAGCGCGAGCGTTTTTTATCTTCAGAAAAAAACAATATGCGCATCGCCTGAAACGCACGTAACAGAGGTCAAGCGGAATAAATGGGTCGGGCATCACGTGTTTAGAAACGTTTGAGCACAACAAGATAAACTTATAATATAAATGTGCTCTTAGAAACAAACGAGTAATGTGGCGGACGATATTGTAAATGCATGATATTTAAACTAATCAAAACAACAGCAACGACAGCGAAAACTATAACAACAATGGCTCAGAAACACACAAAATGGAGAATTGTATACAAAGAGAGAGAGAGAGAGTGCATCCACTACAGATCAATTCAATGCTCTTATAATAAAATCACTAAACATATGGTATTCAAAAAACCCGTTTGCTGTCTAATATACATTTGTGAATCTGATACAACAACGCCATGTGACTTATTACATTCGCGGCCTACATTCGCCGCTAGTTAGTACACCGAACAAGGCACGGTGTAACATTCGCCGAACGTTTGCCGAACCTAGTTCGGCTTGGTTCGGCTGTAGTTATTAGCGGGCTTTAGGCAGTGAAACTACATGTAGCTTACTGCACTGTGCAAAAGAATTAGAACGCTGCCTGTTTATAAAAAAAAATATATATATATATATAAAAAAACACGGAAATAACGCATGCTGGACAGTACTGTTTGGTAGTGAAGCTATAGGTCAGTGCAATAATTATGATCCTCCTTTCCCTGTGTCTTGACCGTACATACTCCACGTTGTGTATGGCTACCATTAGGCAATGAAAATAGGTCACCGTGGACTAAAGCGTGTCGGTTCGGAAACGCCTGTATTCTCTACTGTGTTACTGGCTGTGTGGTGTGTAACTACCGTTAGGTAGTTGAAAGTAGGTCACTGTACTGTGTCTTTCAGTCACAAAGGGAGATATCTAAATTCAGTAGCTGCCGTCAGACAATTAAATAAGGTCAGTATATAGGC